>NC_025699.1:9291775-9325644 GCF_000633955.1 Camelina sativa | reverse complement strand
GAAGATTGATTATGCTCAAAGGACAAATCCGGCACTTCTCTGTCAAGATGAGAGAGTGAATCTCCTTTGGGGCATTATCAAAGTGCTCTCTTGCGAATCTCCTATCATCTTTGAACAAACGGTTCCATCGTTTGCAAGTTGCTCGTAACCGTTTCAGGGATGTGGCCGGAACGCGACAGAGTATCTCATCTACCAAATCGTTAAGAAGCTCCGGTATCGCCATCGATCTCAGTCTCAGCTCCTGTAAAGTCTAGCAGTTATGCTTTTGGTAATGTGAAGACTGAAGACTCTTTTTTATCGCGGGAGAAGAAAAAAACTTGACAACTTCGACTTAAGTTTAATCCAACCCTAAACAAAACTCTTTCGCTTGATCACTCACGGCTTTCTTGTTTTTAGAAAGAATGAAAGATTAAGAACTCAAAAGAATTATAAAGCGTCACTCTCTTGTAAATTTATTAATCCTTAGAAAATCACTCAAAACTAAGGTCACAAATCTCTCAATCTATCAATCTTTCTCTTGTAAACTCATATGTTATGCACCTTAGTTGCATCCCTATTTATATAAAACCAAAACCTACTAATCCTAATCTTATTTGGTAATGTATGATTAGATAACTCCTAAACAATTCCAATTCCTAATCTGTCTAGGAACTTTTACTCCAAGTAGGTTTATGATTTTTACTCCCTTCAAGCTTAAACCAACATACTTTACCCGTGATTTTTAATTGCTCCGTTTAAATCTTTTCATAAGCTCCACAAACTCTCCAAATGCTGCATACATGCAAAGATTACGCAAATTAGTTCGTATGATTTGTAACCAGACAATAAAAAAGACAAGCGTACTGAAAAATAATGGGTTTCAATACCGTTATCCGAGTCTCGAGGTCCAGGAGAAGCCTCAGGGTGGTACACTGGTACTGAAGAGACATGGCGTTCACTGCCGGAAAGAGAGACCTGCGCAACTTTCGTCGTTTAGATTGACGTGAGTCATTTCAACTCGTCCAGGAAGAGAAGTTGGATCAACTGCATACTTATGGTTCTGCCATATATATAATCCATACTAAANTTCTACAATATCCCAAAATATACTTCCAAAATGAAATACAGAAACACAACTTTGCACTATATATTAATTATTAATTATACACACCAAACAATTTAATGTATCACCACAAATAAAATAAAATAATAAACTTTAAAAATTGTACTCAAATTATAACTAAAATTTATTATAATTTTGTTAAATAGTTATTAAATAATTACAAAACAAATTTTCTTTGTAATAAATATAAAAGTTCAAAAGTTCAAAATTTTAAAACATTTGACCCGCGGTGTACCGCGGGTTCGAACCTAGTTGAATTATAAAAATGCTTGAAATTTTAGACATAAGACACTTATTCTTTCAATAGACATACGTTTTGATCATAAAACGTAGTAGTGTTTTAAAGCAAGCAAGGAACAATACAAAACCACACATCTGGCTGGGGTTGTTTAGTCAACTGGTTTTCTTTTGCCTCCAGCAGGTAGCTCGATTTGGACCAAACTTGGAACGTAATAAAGAGGAGCTGGCCAAGGTCCTGTCTGATGTGTAACAAGCGGATCACAACCAGATTGACTGACTTGATTGTTCTCCCCGAGAATGAATATCTTATCGATGCAGTGGATGTAGCAGTCTTCTATCCATCTATCACAACACACGGCGAGTTTCTTATCCTCGTCAAGCACAAAATTTACTAGATCAGTAATTTGAAGATGAGGGCTCAAATCGAATGCTAAGACCTTGTTCCAGGACACCGCTTTGGTGGAGTCATTACCAATCTTACTTGTCACCCATATCTCAGCCTTGCATGTAGAATCGGGCTGTAAAAACACGGAAAGTTTCTCGTCTCTAACAACAGAAAGACTCAAAATTTTATACAATGGACACTGATAGGGAAGAGGCACAAACAGAGATGATTTCTCAGTAGAGAAATCAAATCTGAGCAATGACCAGCCAAGTTGCGGTTTTGATTTCTCCTTAGCAATAAAGTAAGTATTTCCCTTCAAAGGCACGATGTCTCCAGAGATCATACCGTCCCAGCCTGGTGGAGTGAGATCACCATCAGGAATCCTCCTCCACGAATCAGAGGAGTTAAGGTCGTAGATTTCGGTATCTTCGCCACCATTATAGCACAAAATTTTGTAGCTTCTTTGACTGCAGGAGGACTTGTTGTTGTTGTTCTTGTAGTACCCGAGAACAAATGTGTTGGTATTCTTCCAACGATTGTTGGCTTCGATCCACCTGGTTTGACCAGTAAACGGGTTCCAAACCACTATTTGAGATCCGTAACGGCGGGTGCCTTCCTTGACGCATATCAATAAGCCGTCGCAGTGAAAGACTTCTGTTATATCGAACTGACGTGAATTGTTAGAACACGGATGTGGTAGGCTAAGCTCTCTTTTTACTTCTACAGATGGAAGAGGAGGAACATCATCTCCATGTCGGGGAAGATTGATTATGCTCAAAGGACAAATCCGGCACTTCTCTGTCAAGATGAGAGAGTGAATCTCCTTTGGGGCATTATCAAAGTGCTCTCTTGCGAATCTCCTATCATCTTTGAACAAACGGTTCCATCGTTTGCAAGTTGCTCGTAACCGTTTCAGGGATGTGGCCGGAACGCGACAGAGTATCTCATCTACCAAATCGTTAAGAAGCTCCGGTATCGCCATCGATCTCAGTCTCAGCTCCTGTAAAGTCTAGCAGTTATGCTTTTGGTAATGTGAAGACTGAAGACTCTTTTTTATCGCGGGAGAAGAAAAAAACTTGACAACTTCGACTTAAGTTTAATCCAACCCTAAACAAAACTCTTTCGCTTGATCACTCACGGCTTTCTTGTTTTTAGAAAGAATGAAAGATTAAGAACTCAAAAGAATTATAAAGCGTCACTCTCTTGTAAATTTATTAATCCTTAGAAAATCACTCAAAACTAAGGTCACAAATCTCTCAATCTATCAATCTTTCTCTTGTAAACTCATATGTTATGCACCTTAGTTGCATCCCTATTTATATAAAACCAAAACCTACTAATCCTAATCTTATTTGGTAATGTATGATTAGATAACTCCTAAACAATTCCAATTCCTAATCTGTCTAGGAACTTTTACTCCAAGTAGGTTTATGATTTTTACTCCCTTCAAGCTTAAACCAACATACTTTACCCGTGATTTTTAATTGCTCCGTTTAAATCTTTTCATAAGCTCCACAAACTCTCCAAATGCTGCATACATGCAAAGATTACGCAAATTAGTTCGTATGATTTGTAACCAGACAATAAAAAAGACAAGCGTACTGAAAAATAATGGGTTTCAATACCGTTATCCGAGTCTCGAGGTCCAGGAGAAGCCTCAGGGTGGTACACTGGTACTGAAGAGACATGGCGTTCACTGCCGGAAAGAGAGACCTGCGCAACTTTCGTCGTTTAGATTGACGTGAGTCATTTCAACTCGTCCAGGAAGAGAAGTTGGATCAACTGCATACTTATGGTTCTGCCATATATATAATCCATACTAAAAAAATCAATCCCAAATCTTAACGCAAACACGCAACATTTACTGTACTAACAAGTGTGAAAAGCTGATTTTGAGAGACAAGTATGTAACTACAAGTTTTGAGAGTTTGCATGTATAAACTGAAAGCTAGAGTGAAGAACCCTAGTAAATAAGATAAAAGCGGCTCAAAATGATGATCTTTTTTGATAAGAAACTTGTTACATCACATAGAGTATATATAGCAAGGACTAGGTTTACAAGTCTTGATTGTTCCCGACACTTGTCATCATCTGCAGAGGATTGATGATCCAAGAGGAGCATATTTGTTCTTAACTTGGATCGTAGCATGAGCTGTCCTGATCGGTTTGACTGTACGAACTGATGCACATGGTGTAGGCAATGGTACACTTATGTTACCGTTGAAGGAGGCTTCATTGCTCAAAATCTTGATGGGCTTAACATTGTCGAGGCCCGCTACATTTCGTTTCTGGACCGAAACAACAAGGGCTGTTTTGTTGTTGTTCTGGTTTACATCCCCCCTCAAACTTGGTGTGGGAGGTACGATCACACCAAGTTTGTACTTCAAATCCTCAAACACCGGTATGGGCAGAGACTTGGTGAAGATATCAGCAAGCTAGTAGGCAGAGGGAATGTGATAGACGGTAAGAGAACCTTCTGCAACCTGTTCTCTAACATAATGGTAGTGAGTCTTAAAATGCTTGGACTTTTTGTGGAGAGTAGGATTCGCTGAGAGATAAACTACAGAAAAAATTATCACAGTACATTTCCGGAGTCTGTGTTAATGGCATCCCAATGTTTTCTAGGACGTCACGGAGCCAGTTGACCTCAGCTGCAGTGTCAGACAGACACCGATACTCTGCTTCAGTTGAGCTTCGAGAGACTGATGGTTATCGCTTAGCAGACCAGGTAATGAGATTGGTGCCAAGAAAGGTGCAGAAGCCACCTGTAGACCGACTAGTGATTTGACAACCACCCCAATAACTGTCACTATATGCTCACAGAGTAGAGTCAGTGTTTGGAGTAAACGAGAGTCCATGATCGATGGTACCTTTGATGTAGCGTATAACTCGTTTCAGGAGACTAAATCAGCTATAGTCGGAGAGTGCATCCTTTGACAGACCAAGTTAACAGAGAATTGAATGTCTAGTCTTGTCAGAGTGAGGTATTGCAGTTTACCTGCCAGGCTTCTAAAGAAGGTTGGTTGATCAAATAGTTCCTCTTGACCCTTAACCTTTTGAAGTTCAAGAGGTAATGGTGTAGGAGCAGGTGCACAATCAGTCATTCCTGCAGCAATAAGAAGATCCTTTGCATACTTGTGTTGATTAAGAAATAGACCATCATAGTGATGATGAGCTTGGATACCAAGAAAATAGCTTAATTTTCCCAAGTCCTTCATTCAAAAAACTTCACTTAGTGATCGAAGAAGCTTGTCAACCAGAGCAGGATTGCTGCCAGTTAGAACCATATCATCGACATAGAGTAGTAAGATGATAAGACCATTATCGTAATCATAGACAAATAGAGACGGATCTTTCAAGTTGCATGTAAAGCCAAACTGCAGGAGAAACATGCTAAATTTGTCAAACCATGCTCGAGGGGCTTGCTTTAGACTGTATATTGCTTTGTGCAGTTTCCAGACATGAGAAGGATTGACATCATCAACAAAGCCAGGAGGTTGTTGCATGTAGACTGTTTCTGTTAAGTCTCCATGGAGGAAGGCATTCTTCACATCAAGTTGTTTAAGTGGCCATTTGTAGAAAGTTGCAGCATGAAGAACAAGACGCATCGATCAGTTCTGACAACAGGACTATATGTTTCAAGAAAATCGACCCCTTCTTCTTGATCATATCCCTTGGCGACTAGGCGAGCTTTAAGCTTATCCAAACTGCCATCAGCATTGATTTTTGTTCGAAAAATCCACCTTCAACCAAGAACATTCATCTCTTCTTCATGTGGAACTAAAGAAAAGGTTCCAGTTTCAACAAAGGAATCGTATTCTTCTCCCATCGGCCATGCCCATCCTGGATGCTTCAGAGCTGCAGCAACAAATTTAGGCTCTTTAACAGTGGTATGAGTGATAGTAAGAGCATATTTAGGATTTGGTTTTCGAACACCATCCTTCCCCCTAGTGATCATAGCGTGATCATTAACAACTGGATCAGCAAGTGGAGGAAAGTCATGCTCAGAAAATAACGGAGCTTCATTGCTTGAGTCAGTCTCTGAGATTTCTGGTGATTCAGGAACCGGGGAATCAACAGGTAAAGATGCAAGAATTGTAGTCTCAGGTTCTAGAAGGGTTGGTTCAGTTTCTGCAGGTGTGATAACCGAAACAACTTCTTGAGGAGAGACAGAATCTGCAGACGGGAGAGACTGAAAGCTTTGCTGCCAAGCAGAGAGAAGAAGCATTGTTGCTGTTGGAATCAAGTGAGAGTAGTCATCCACAAAGGGAAAAGCTTGTTCATCAAAGAGAACATGTCTACTGGTATAGACACGTCCAGTAGGAGGATAGATAGATCGATAACCTTTGTATTTATCGTTGTATCCTAGAAAAACACACTTCAAGGATTTAGGATCGAACTTGTTTGCTCCGTAGGCACGGAGTGTAGGATAACATACACTGCCAAAAACTCTCAAGGCAGAATAATCAGGCTTGAGTTGAAACAAGGCTTCATAGGGACTCTGAGAGGATGGTAGAACAGAGGAAGGAAGAAGATTACTTAGATTGGCAGTAAACAAGGCTCCTTATGCACCCTGAGGAGAATTCTCATCTTCATAGACCAGACCGTGTAATTGGTTGTGGTAAGCATGGGGCACTTGATCGAAGAAGAGGAGGAACCTACCTCCTTTACTTTTGCTAATGTCGTGCTTGATGACTCCGTGATCTCTCCCATGGTATCGTTACAATCAAAGCTCTGATACCAAATATAGAATTTATATTAAGAACTCACTTAGAATTTAAGAACAACACTAGAAGAATTACTCTCTTCTTATTAAATCTTTAACAAAAATCTCTCAAAAACCTAAAGCTCTCTTGTTCTCTCAAACTCTCTTGTATGTATACTACACCTTGGCAACTCTTTATGTAGAGAGATCTCTAGAACAATTTCCTTTTCAAAATAGGTAAACTAACATTATTTAGTCGATGACTCCTAAATAGAAATAATCATATTTCATAACTTGGTAGGATTTGGATAGCTTGCACCTCAAGCTATCTTCAAGCTTAATCAACAAAAACTTTGCAAAGAGAGTTGATTTTTTTGTTATGCTTGCATGGATTTCCCATTTCTGGATCCACGAGGAATGTTAATAAAGTAAAAAAATTAAAAGAAAAAAATTGAACCACTATTAATTGGTTAAATTACATTCGATTACAGCCTTTTATTTTTTAGCTAAAAACTAGTTAGAGTAACAAGTTGAACCACCATTAACAAAGAACTACTACCAAGACTGTCACGTCATCTCTCCTTTGAACTCAAATTTGTAGTTTATAAGGCTTATATTATAAGCTCATCATGACGTTCTTTGGTGCACGTAGCGTGCGTCCACCTCAGCTTCTCTCTCTCTCACTAAAGTTATCTCAGCAAATTTTACCTTCTAGGCATGCCTAACAGAGAAGTTATGAGCACAAGGCAAAGAGCCATGCATCACTTGGCTACAGATCTGGCATTTAAATTCTGCATGACAGTTCAGATGATTTCACCATTGCCATACTCATTGTGCTAAATATTATGCATTGATGCTACCACCATTTGCCATAGACATATCAATGCTAACTTTCTTAGTTACGTTAACCCTTTTGGAAACATTGACTCCCTGATACTAAGAGTTTTAGGGAATCTTTAGCTTGAACCTCTCAAGTGCAAAACTTATTCCACTTTCTAGAAATGATAACTTCAGATAGTTTAGGAAGGCACATTTCAAAGATATAAACACAGTGCATAGTGCATCATCTGCGCTATATCTCATTCACCAGCAAGGGAGTAAGCTATGCAATTTACACTAAGTGCTAACAAAAAACTTTTGGATGTATACGCTGATTTCCTTACTGTGATAGAAAAAAAAGTTCAACTTAATTTCAGCTAATGTCAGTAACTCAGTGACAACTGCAGAAAATCTTAGAGATAGCTTAACTCTCTAGGATATTAGATATCAATAAAGCAATTTCAGTGTAAAGAAAAGCATTACATTTCACCTTTTCTGGTACATTTTTATATATAAGAGAAAGTGAGAAAGATGTTGCGTGCAATGGAGTTTGGCTCAAATAACAGCTTACCTGATACCCCAATTTGCAGCTAAGTCTCAAAGCTTCGTTTGACTTTTCAAACTTCTAGTCAAAAGACTGATCCTTGTTAGTACATAAGGAACAATTGAGGTTTTTTCCAAGCGCAGCTAAAACATCAACATCAAGACCCGCGTTACTATGTTTCTCTTCTATTTTCTTCTTCATCGTCATCACCTTCGAATTTACCACTCCGTAGTTATTGCCTCTTCTTAGCCTTAGTAAACATCTTCTGATAATGAGTAAACATCTTCTGATATGTTTCAACTTTGGATGCCCCACCCAAAAAACGCAAGCTCAGTCAGGCGGCTCTCAGCTGTGATTTTAAATAGATGGTGGGTTGTGTTTTTGAGAATGGGTAATGATGACTTCTAGTTGTTGTACAACTTGTAGTTACTTAGGTGAAAAAGAAGGACTCGGAGCAGGGAGCTTTGTACATGAGAGACACTTTTGTCATTGAATTATAGAAATGCTTGAAATTTTAGACATAACACTTCTTTCTTTAGACATGTTTTGATTTAAATGCAAGGAAGGAACACTACAAAACCACACATCTGGCTGGGGTTGTTTTTAGTCACCTCGTTTTCTTTTGCCTCCAGCAGGTAGCTCGATTTGGACAAAACTTGGAACGTAATCAAGAATAACTGGCTGAGGTTGTTGGGATAAGCTTGAAGAAGAAGAGAGATTAAGTTAAAGTCTATCCTAATCCTACCGAGTAATGGTTTCCCTAAAGGATTATGATTAGATGAAGTTTAGGAGTTATCTAAACACAATTATAATTTGTATTAGGAATTATCTCTAATCTCTATAAATATAGAGTTGCCAAAGTTGTGGTAAACCTATGAGCTTGAGAGATTAAGATAGAGAGATTGTGAGAGAAAGCTTAAAGTTTTGAGTTAGTTACTTTAAGCTAATATAAGAGAGTCATTCTTATAAACATTCTTGTGTTCTTAATTCTTTCTTGCTAAACTAGATTTGGTATCAGAGCCTCCAGGTTCGTTATTTGAAACATGAGTGAGATAACCGAGACTAGCATCAAACCAAAAGAGAACGTACCTTCATCGATAAAATGTCTGATGCTAACTCCTATCAACTATACGGTTTGGGCTATGAGGATGAATGTTGCTCTGCGTGTTCACAAAGTTTGGGAAGCAATCGATCCTGGAACAACAGAAACGGAGAAGAATGACCTTGCAAGAGCTCTCTTATTCCAGTCCATACCAGAGTCGATGATTCTGCAAGTTGGTGATCAGGTTACTGCTAAAGGGGTATGGGACTCGATCAAAGCAAGAAATCTTGGAGCTGATCGAGTAAAGGAAGCAAAACTGCAGACTCTCATGGCTGAATTCGACAGGATGAAGATGAAAGAGACAGATACTATTGACAACTTTGTCGGTAAACTCTCAGAGATCTCCACAAAATCTGCATCATTGGGAGAAACCATTGAAGAAACTAAAATTGTGAAGAAATTCTTGAAAAGTTTACCGAGAAAGAAATACATACACATCATTGCAGCACTTGAGCAGGTCCTTGATCTGAAGACAACAACGTTTGAAGACATTGTTGGGAGATTAAAGACTTACGAAGAACGGATCGCAGAGGAAGAAGATTCACAAGATAATCAGAGTAAGCTCATGTATGCAAATTCGGATTCACAATCCTATGAATTCAACTATGAGGGAGGTAGAGGAGGAAGAGGTTCTTACCGTTGGAGAGGCAGAGGTCGAGGACGTTCTGGTTTCCAACCAAGAGACAAGTCGAGAATTACTTGTTATAGGTGTGACAAGGTTGGACATTATGCATCTAACTGCCCTGATCGTCTCCTCAAATTAATCAAAGCACAAGAAACTTTGAAGAAGGAAGATGAGGATAACACACAAGAAGCAGAGTCTCTTATGATGCATGAGGTGGTATTTCTCAATGAGAAAAATATGCAGTTAAAGAAGTATGAAGATTGCTCAGACAATACTTGGTATCTGGACAATGGTGCCAGTAACCATATCACTGGAAATCAAGCATGGTTCAGCAGAACTGACACTATGGTCACAGGGAGAGTTTGTTTTGGCGATGACTCACATATTGACATAAAAGGTAAAGGTTCGATCGTGTTTATTACTAAAATTGGAGAGCGTAAGGTGTTGCAGGATGTCTATTACATACCAAACCTCAAAAAGCAACATCATTAGCTTAGGACAAGCTACTGAAGCCGGTTGTGAGGTCAGGATGAAAGGAGGTTGTCTCACCTTGTATGATCGAGTAGGAAACTTGTTGTTAAAGACATTAAGGTCGAGGAACAGACTCTACAAAGTAGTATTGGAAGTAGACAATACTAAGTACCTGCAACTTGTGGCTTCTAATGATTCGAATATGTGGCATGAATGCCTAGGACACGTGAGTCTTGAAACCATCAATACCATGGCAGAAAAGAAACTAGTGTTTGGAATTTCGAATTTGGCAAAAGAGAAGGAGATATGCGAATCATGTTTGCTTGGTAAATAAACAAGAACAGTCTTTCCAAGAGCAACATCTTATCGAGCAACACAGGTTCTTGAGCTTGTCCATGGAGATCTTTGTGGTCCAATCTCACCATCTACACCTGCACACAAGAGGTACATTTTCGTCTTGATTGATGATCATTCTCGGTATATGTGGTCTTTTCTTTTAAAAGAGAAGAGTGAGGCATTCGGAAAATTCAAAGCATTTAAAGCAGTAATGGAACAAGAGTCTGGAGCTATGATTAAAACATTTAGAACAGACAGGGGAGGTGAGTTCATGTCTCAAGAGTTTCTGAGTTTTTGTGAGAAAGAAGGCATCAACAAGCACTTCACCGCACCGTATACACCGCAACAAAACGGTGTAGTCGAGAGGCGGAATAGGACACTGCTCGAGATGACTAGGAGTCTGTTGAAGCATATGAACATGCCCAATTACCTATGGGGAGAAGCGGTAAGGCATCCGACCTACATCATCAACAGGGTTGGAACACGAAGTTTGGTGTTTCAGACGCCATACGAATGTTTTAAGAAGAGGAAACCGAATGTAGAGCATCTTAGAGTATTTGGCTGTGTTGCCTATGCTAAGATAGAGAATACACATCTCAAGAAGCTCGATGACAGATCGAAAATGCTTGTGTACCTTGGAACAGAACCAGGCTCCAAGGCATATCGACTTCTTGATCCGACATACCGGAAAATCACAGTCAGTAGGGATGTTGTGTTTGAAGAGAATCGAAGCTGGAAGTGGAATAAGTCTCAAGAAGAATCTGCAGAATCAGGCTCGTTTACTCTCAGTTTTGGTGAGTTTGGTAATAATGGGTGAGAGAAACTGCAGACACTATAAACGAAACAGAGGAGAATGAAGAAAATGGAGAAAATAATGGTGATGTTCTTGGAGATGATGAAGCTACAGAATCTGAGACCGAAACTGCAGAAGAACAAGAACAGACACATGAGTCCTCTGTGTTGTCGCAGAACCCTGTTACGGACCAACAGCTGCAGCAGCCACTGGTTTTACGACAATCAGCAAGACAAGTGAAGAGACCTAGTTACCTGAATGACTATGTGTTGTTAGCAAACATTGAAGGAGAGAATCTTCTGTTGGTGACTAATGGAGAACCGTGTAATTTCAGAGAAGCAAGCGAGTTAAAGGTGTGGAGAGATGCTTGCGAAGAAGAAATTAGTTCGATAACAAAGAATAAGACTTGGAGTCTAGTTGATTTACCATTTGGAGTCAAGCCTATTGGTTTGAAGTGGGTTTTTAAACTGAAACGTAATGTGGACAACAGCATTAACAAATATAAAGCGAGGCTTGTCGCAAAAGGATATGTGCAGAGGCATGGGATAGATTTCGACGAGGTTTTTGCTCCTGTTGCTAGAATTGAAACAATTCGTTTCATTATCTCCTTAGCTGCTTCAAGAGGGTGAGAGATTCACCACTTAGATGTGAAGACAGCCTTTCTTCATGGTGATTTAAGAGAGGATGTTTATGTTCGACAGCCAGAGGGATTTGTTGTTAAGAACTGTGAAGAGAAGGTCTACAAATTGCACAAGGCGCTCTACGGGCTTAAACAAGCACCTCGTGCTTGGAACATCAAGCTAAACAACATTCTTGGGGACTTAAACTTTGAAAGGTGTACCAAAGAGCCATCTCTGTATAGAAAACGATACAATGATCAACTTCTCATCGTAGCAGTCTACGTGGACGATCTACTTGTCACTGGTTCGAGTCTTGGGCTGATACTTGACTTCAAGAAAGAGATGGGTGGAAGATTTGAGATGAGTGACTTGGGAAAACTCACTTACTATCTGGGAATCGAAGTTTTCCAAGGAGCTGATGGGATTTGGCTAAAACAAGAGAGATATGCGAAGAAGATCTTGACAGAGGCAGGAATGAACGAGTGTAACTCTGTTCTTATACCAATGGAGACTGGTTTAGTTCTTTCTAAAACAGAGGATCCTCGACGAATTGATGAACGAGTGTATCGAAAGAATATTGGTTGCTTAAGGTATTTACTTCACACTCGGCCTGATCTTTCATATGCTGTAGGGATTCTGAGTCGTTATCTGTTGGAGCCTAGAGAATCACATGGAGCTGCATTGAAACAAGTTCTGAGATATCTTCGTGGAACACTCGATTTCGTACTTCATTTCAAGAAAGGAGATCAAACTGGTTTAGTCGGATATAGTGACAGTAGCCATGGAGTGGATGTTGATCATGGAAGAAGCACAGCCGGTCATGTTTTTTATTTCAACGATTGTCCTATCACTTGGTGTTCGCAAAAACAACAAGTGGTGGCCTTGTCCTCATGCGAAGCTGAATTCATGGCGGCAACAGAGGCTGCTAAGCAGGCTATTTGGCTTCAAGAACTCTTTGCTGAAATCGTTGGAACCACTTGTGAAAGGGTGTTAATACAAGTCGACAACAAATCTGCTATTGCACTTACTAAGAATCCTGTCTTCCACGGTCGCAGTAAACACATTCACCGGCGTTATCACTTTATATGGGAATGTGTTGAAAATGGACAGGTTGAAGTGTTACATGTCCCAGGAGTTGAACAGAAAGCTGACATTTTGACCAAAGCACTTGATAAGAACAGATTCAAGGAGATGAGGAATCATATTGGAGTTCTCAGCATGTCAAGGAAAGATTTCAAGCTTAGAGGGGAGATTGTTGGGATAAGCTTGAAGAAGAAGAGAGATTAAGTCAAAGTCTATCCTAATCCTACCGAGTAATGGTTTCCCTAAAGGATTAGGATTAGCTGAAGTTTAGGAGTTATCTAAACACAATTATAATTTGTATTAGGAATTATCTCTAATCTCTATAAATATAGAGTTACCAAAGTTGTGGTAAACCTATGAGCTTGAGAGATTAAGATAGAGAGATTGTGAGAGAAAGCTTAAAGTTTTGAGTTAGTTTCTTTAAGCTAATATAAGAGAGTCATCCTTATAAACATTCTTGTGTTCTTAATTCTTTCTTGCTAAACTAGAGAGGTCCTGTCTGATATTTAACCAGCGGATCGAAACCAAATTCACTGACTTGATTATCCTCGCCGAGAATGAATATCTTGTCGATGCAGTCACCCATCCATCTCTCACAACACACGACGACTTTCTTATCCTCGTCAAGCACAAACGTTACCAGATCAGTAATTCGAAGATGAGGGCTCAAATCGAATGCTAAGACCTTGTTCCAGGACACCACTTTGGTGGAGTCATCATCAATCTTACTTGTCACCCATATCTCAGCCTTGGATGTATCATCGGGCTGTAAAAACACGGAAAATTTCTAGTCTCTAACAGCAGAAAGACTCAAAATGTTATACCCACTCAAACAGAGATGATTTCTCAGTTAAGAAATCAAATTTGACCAATGACCAGCCAAGATGCGGTTTTGATTCCTCCTTAGCTAAAAAGTAAGTATTTCCCTTCAAAGGCACGATGTCTTCAGAGAACATACCATCCCAGCCTGGTGGAGTGAGATCACCATCAGGAATCCTCCTCCACGAATCAGAGGAGTTTAGGTCGTAGATCTCTGTATCTTCGCCACGATAATTAAAGCACAAAATTTTGTAGCTTCTTTGACTCCAGGAGGACTTGTTGTTGTTGTTGTTCTTGTAGTACCCGAGAACAAATGTGTTGGTATTCTTCCAACGATTGTTGGCTTCGATCCACCTGGTTTGACCAGTAAACGGGTTCCAAACCACTATTTCATATGGGATGTTATCATCGTTGACGCATATCAATAAGCCGTTGCAGTGAAAGACTTCTGTTATATCGAACTGACGTGAATTGTTAGAACACGGATGTGGTAGGCTAAGCTCTCTTTTTACCTCTACAGATGGAAGAGGAGGAACATCATCTCCATGGGGAAGATTGATTATGCTCAACGGACAAATCCTCTGCTTCTCTGGTGCTCTTTCGCGAATCTCCTATCTTCAGTGAACAAACGGTTCCATCTTTTGCAAGTAGCTTGTAACCGTTTCAAGGATGTGGCCGGAACGCGACAGAGTATCTCATCTACCAAATCGTTAAGAAGCTCCACCGGTCTCGCCATCGATCTCAGTCTCAAATTAAGTTAGGGTTTTGCTTTTTACCTTTCCTCTTTCTTTGCCAACAATCAACATATATAATTGGATAGGAGCAACTAAAATGTTAATTTATGTTGAGAATGGAAATCTGATTTTATTTATGTTTCGAATTGTTGGTTTAATGTCGGTTCAACAATTGAATCGAGAGGTCTGTCTGAACCAATTAAACCATACCGCCATAATAATTCTCAGAATGGCTTCTTCTTCTTCTTCTTTTTTCCGATTGGGATAACATATATAGGGCCTTCACATAGTGATGCAGCTCATCACATGAAGTACAGAGTCAGGTCAGTTCAAGTAGTGACTGGTGGCGGTGTTCTTTTGTTTGAAACTTTATATATGTATATTGCTTATCTTGGTTAGGATTAGTATTTGAAATGGAAGCAATCGCCACATAAAGTATCTCTCTTTCTTCATGATGTGGCAGGAGATCTTCAGCTAGAGAGACCATTTGAAAGACAAGCTTATGGAAATCAATTTACTCTAATCTCTCTTTACATATGTTATCCCTTCACATTATTTAGTGCATTCTCTTACCTCAAAGTACTCTGCTTTTTGAGCGAGGGGTGAATTAATACAATAAACTCACAAATCAATCGCGAAACTGAATAATACGCTTAATTGACACCGGAAACTCTCGATGTTCATGAAAACACGGAGGAATCCTCACCGGCTCTCGAGTTGAGAGAAACCCAGCGATTACAGAAACAAGTTTTTAAGAGAAAGTTTCACAAAAGATCTATGACGATATGAAAAAGAGAAGATGAGCTAACAAGTGCTCTTTATGCTTCTAAAAAAGATTCTAACAGCCTCCCGCATCCAGCCGTCCACGTGTTATTTGAAGACTCCCACTTGCATTCGCACGTGTTGCTCCGCACGTGTGACTCTGCAACATAAAAATGTATCAAATCTCCCTCCTTTGCAGAGCCTTGTCCACAAGGGTCTTCAAACCTCAAACTCAGGAAACTTCTTGCGCAAGTCGAACAGAAATTCCCATTTCGCTACCTCCACAGGCTCATTAACCCACTTCACAAGAACCTTAGTAACCGCACGCCCATGTCTGTTAACCATCTTCCTCTCCAAGATCAGTTCCGGTTCTTTCTCAAACACATCAGGCAATATAGTAGGAAGGCTTGTAGCAGTAGGCACATTACCAACCAACTCCTTTAATTGCAAAACATGAAAGACAGGGTGTATCTTAGTCCCCTCAGGTAGATCCAACTTATAAGCCGCTTCACCACAACGATCAATAATCTTGTAAGGACCATAGTACTTTGGGGCAAGCTTTTGATTCGACCTCAAAACCACAGAATTCTGGCGATATGGCTGTAGCTTCAAGTAAACAAAATCACCAACATCAAAGTCTCTCTCAGAACGACGTCTGTCAGCCAGCTGTTTCATTCGATGCTGAGCTCGCATGAGATGAAACTTCAAGAGTTTTAACATATTCTCCCTCTCCTGTAAGGATCTGGCCACCACGGCTACCTTAGATTCTCCGGGTAAATAAGGAAGATGCACCGGAGGAACCTGACCATAGACTGCTTCATATGGTGTCATGCGAGTCGAAGTATGGTAATTAGTATTATACCAGTACTCTGCTAACGCGAGCCACTTACACCACATGTGTGGTTAAGCATGACACATACAACGCAGATATGCCTCCAAACAGCGGTTAACCACCTCCGTCTGACCATCACTTTGTGGGTGATACGCTGTAGACATCCTCAACTCCACTCCTTGCAATGTGAAAAATTCCTTCTTGAAATCACTGGTAAACACCGAGTCTCGATCACCCACTATCGAAGTAGGACAACCATGATGCTTAAAAACATTATCAAGGTAAGCCTGAGCCACTGTCAAAGCGCTATATGGGTGAGATAGAGCAATGAAGTGGGCAGCCTTACTGAGTCTATCGACCACCACCATAATAACAGACTTATTGGCGGACATGGGAAGACCCTCAATAAAATCCATCGAAACATCACTCCACACTGCTTCAGGAATTGGCAAGGGTTGTAATAGGCCAGGTGATGCAGCATTGTCAGTTTTACCGCGTTGACACACCTGACAACTTCGAATGTACGCGTGAATATCAGTGATCATACCCTTCCAATAAAACACCCCACACACCCTCTGATAAGTGACCTCACGACCAGAATGTTCCCCTACACCAGAACAATGAAGCCATTGCAAAATCATTTCACGAATCTTAGTATTATTGGGAACCACCACTTTGCTTTTCCTGCGTAACATGTTCTGCATCCATGAATAGTGCTTCTTACCATTGGGTTTCTCTTCAAGCAGCTTAATTATCTCCTTCAATTCTCCATCTTCTTCATAAGCAGCCTGAATCTCCTTCATCAAATCGCACTCCACTACAGTCATAGCCATGTGCAAAACCTCCGAACCCTCCACACGAGACAGGGCATCAGCAACCAGATTCTCCTTACCCTGCTTGTATTGTATCTCATAATCGAATTCAAGGAGCTTGGGTAACCGCTGCTGTTGAATTGGAGTGTTTAATCTCTGCTCCAACAAATACTTCAAACTCCTCTGATAAGTTTTAATAACAAAGTGAGCTGGTAACAGATAGTGTCGCCACTTCTGTACTGCGAAAATTACTGCGAGCAACTCCTTTTCGTAAATAGACAGGTGCAACTGCTTTCCCTTAAGTTGTCTACTTATGTAAGATATCGGATGTCCCTCCTGCATTAACAGTGCACCAATACCATGACCACACGCGTCAGTCTCTACCACGAAAAGCTTATCAAACAATGGTAACACAACACTGGTGTCTGGCACAGAGCTCGTTTTAGACCCTCATAAGCTTCCTGAGCCTCATCATTCCACACAAATGCATCAGTCTTAGTTAAAGCATGTAATGGTCTTGCGATTATACCGAAATTCTTCACAAACCTTCGATAGTAGCCAGCCAAACCTAAAAAACCACGCAACTGTTTAAGAGTATTGGGTTTCGGCCACTCCGCCACTGCTTTGATCTTCGCTGGATCCGTAGCAACCCCTTCACCACTAATAAAATGCCCCAAGTATTCAATTCTGTCTTCAGCAAAGTCACACTTACTCATTTTCGCAAATAAGCTCTCTTTTCGCATTGCCTCAAACACCATACGAAGATGCTCCACATGCTCAGTAATGTTCTTGCTATAGATGAGTATATCATCAAAGAATACTAAGACAAATTTCCTCAAAAACTCCTTAAACACCGAATTCATTAAGCTTTGAAAGGTGGCTGGTGCGTTAGTTAAACCAAACGGCATCACCAAATATTCATAATGCCCACCATGTGTCTTGAAAGCTGTTTTAGGAATGTCTTCTACTCGCATTCTCACTTGATGATACCCTGCGCGTAAATCAATCTTCGAAAAAACCTTAGAACCACCCAGCTCATCAAGTAAGTCTTCAATCAATGGAATTGGAAACCGATCCTTAACTGTTACACCATTCAGTTCTCTGTAATCCACGCATAACCTCCAAGTGCCATCCTTCTTCTTCACAAGAACCACAGGTGATGCAAATGGACTAGAACTTGGTTGTATCGTACCCCCTGAGAGCATATCTTCAACAATCTTGTCAATTTCATTTTTCTGATGAATTGCATATTTGTACGGCCTCTGAATCAAAGGGTTAGCTCCCTCCACTAACTGTATTTTGTGATCATGATTCTTCCGGAACGGGGGTAAAGCTTTTGGCTCCTCAAACACATCCGGAAAAACTTCTACTAACTCTTCAATCACCGGACTTGTAATTGTCTTACCACTTATATAGCATTCAATGAAGCGACCATAGTACTCTTCTCAGTCAATACTTTAGATACGCAAATCATTGACACTTGCACCTCATCATCCTCCATCTTCTTCAACTTCTTAGCTTTCACATCACGTACAGAACCATTCTGTATTCCATACAACATCACCCTCTTGTTTTTCCACATAAAGCTCATCTCTAACAGCTTAAATTCCCAGGTGATAGGACCTAAAGTTTCCAGCCATTGTACTCCTAATACCATGTCACAACCTTGAAGGGGAATCAACATCACATCAGACTTAAAAAATGTTGTCCTGAACCTCCATTGGAATCCTTCTACCTTTCCCCGAACTCCCAACTTCCTTCCATCGGCCACAGCTACTTTTGTCAGCTTAGAAGCCCTCACCTTGCACCCCAGCTTAGCCGCAACCTTTGGATCAACAAAATTGTGCGTAGATCCAGAGTCTAACAACACGTATATTGGCTTATTCCCATATAACCCTTTCACCCACATAGTCTTGTAATCTGATATACCCGAGACCGCATTAATCGAAACTCTTGGCATAAGCTTGTCATCCTGTTCACAGTCTTCCCAAACTTCTGTCTCATCTGCATCTTCCACTTCCATACTGTATAACTGTGTTTTCTTATGTTGTTGGTAATGCTCAGGCGTAAACTTCTCATCACACCAATAACAAAGACCCTTTGACCTCCTGTCACTCATCTCTTCCTTAGACAAAAATTTCTTTGGTGCACCCTCATTCACCTTGGCAACAGTACGAACTCCTTGAGGATCTCCCTTGGCCACATTACTTCCCTTAGTTGACTGCCAAGCTTGTGGTACTTGCTTCTTAGGGTGTGCCTTCTCATATAGCCTTCCCAAAAGCAAACAATGCCTCACAGTTTGTGGTTGAAACATTCTCACATGCATTTGAGTATCTAATCGCAACCCTGCCAAATAAAGACTCACCAAATATTCTTCAGATAGATTCACTCTTGTCTTAATAAGATCAAATTTCTGATGGTAATCAATGATTCCATCTGTTTCCTGTAACTGCTTCAGTTCAGCCATGGGATCATCGCATTCATCTTCAAATCTTTCCTTCAACAACTTCACATAACCATCCCAATCATAAAGCACTTCTAACCCAACACCAGACTGCAGAAACGAATAATGCCAAGTTGCAACATGTCCATCAAAATGAATTGCAGCCATCTTTACTCGCATCTCCCTAGGTGTGTAATCAACTCCAAAAAATTCTTCAACCTTAAACAACCACTCCTTAATCTGATTACCATTGAATCTAGGAAAATCAATTTTTTCCAAACGAGTCAAGTTACCATAGTGATAGTGAGCGTCAGATCTCACTGGATCAGATCTGATAACCTTTGGGGGATCCAAATGATTCGATCGAACCTCCTGCGACAGAGAAAATTCTGGTTCAGTTCGTCGGCTTCTATTACTGTTCTCACTACGATTATACTTCTCTTCTTCACGATCAGCTTCTCTCTGAACTTCCTTGCCACGATTAGCGGTAGTACGACTAAGAGCTTCGAACATCTCCGCCATATGCGTCCTCATCTGTTGATTCTGTTCTGCCATATGCTTCTTCATTTGCTCGTTTTGCTCCATCACCAAATCCTCCAAGCGCGTCATCCGCGACTCCAACGGATCTACCGGCGCAACTCCTTGGTTTCGAACTTCGATCACCTGAGAACGAGTTTCCACTCCCATTTCCAAGAATCGTGCTTGCTCTGATACCTTTAATACAATAAACTCACAAATCAATCGCGAAACTGAATAATACGCTTAATTGACACCGGAAACTCTCGATGTTCATGAAAACACGGAGGAATCCTCACCGGCTCTCGAGTTGAGAGAAACCCAGCGATTACAGAAACAAGTTTTTAAGAGAAAGTTTCACAAAAGATCTATGACGATATGAAAAAGAGAAGATGAGCTAACAAGTGCTCTTTATGCTTCTAGAAAAGATTCTAACGGCCTCCCGCATCCAGCCGTCCACGTGTTATTTGAAGACTCCCACTTGCATTCGCACGTGTTGCTCCGCACGTGTGACTCTGCAACATAAAACTGTATCATGAATATATAAACATTGTAGATTCTTAGAAACACTCGTTTATGTATTTGTATGGACTTGAGAGGTAAAATAATTTCCATCATTAGAAGCTGACCGCCTTTTGTATCAAATCACTTTGCAAACATTTTTAAAAGTCTCTATTTTGTTTGTAGATTCGTGTAAGACATAACACTTATTTGTTAGACATATGCTGTACGAGACATGTTTAGACCATAGTACTTAAATAAAACCGTGTTTTAAGGCAAGCAAGAAACACTACAAGACCACATCTTGTAGAGGTTGTTTTTAGTCTCCAGCAGGTAGCTCGATTTGGACCAAACTTGGAACGTAATTAAGAGGAACTGGCCGAGGTCTCGGATATGTAGTCGGATCAAAACCAAATTCACTGACTTGATTATCCTTGCCGAGAATGTATATCTTATCGATGCAGACTGTAGAGGCTGTCGTCGTAATCCATCCATCTCTCACAACACACGGCGACTTTCTTATCCTCGTCAAGCACAAACGTTACCAGATCAGTAAGTTGAAGATGAGGGCTCAAATCCAATGTTAAGACCTTGTTCCAGGACACCGCTTTGGTGGAGTCATCATCAATCTTACTTGTCACCCATATCTCAGTCTTGTATGTAAAATCGGGCTGTTAAAACACGGAAAGTTTCTCGTCCCTAACAGCAGAAAGTTTCAAAATTTCCCACCTTGGACGCTGATAGGGAAGAGGCACAAACAGAGATGATTTCTCAGTAGAGAAATCAAATTTGAGCAATGACAAGCCATGTTGCGGTTTTGATTCCTCCAGAGCAAAACAGTAAGTATTTCCCTTCAAAGACACGGGGTCTTCATGGAACGTACCGCCCCAGCCTGGTGGAGTGAGACCACCATCATCAGGAATCCTCCTCCACGAATCAGAGGAGCTAAGGTCGTAGATTTCTGTATCTTTGCCAGCAAGACCAAAGCACAAAATTTTGTAGCTTCTTTGACTGCAGGAGGACTTGTTGTTGTTGTACCCGAGAACAAATCTGATGAATGGCTTCCAACGATTGCTGGCTTCGATCCACCTGGTTTGACCAGTAAACGGGTTCCAAACCACTATTTCATAATGACATGTGGTGGTGCTGATGGGGAAATCGCGGACGCATAACAATAAGCCGTCGCAGTGAAAGACTTGGGTCTCAAGTGACTTGTTAAAGGAATCTGGTAGGCTAAGCTCTCTTTTTACCTCTACATATGGAAGAGGAGGAGCATCATCTTCATGTGGGGGAAGATTGATAATGCTCAATGGACAAATCGTCTGCTTCCCTGTCATGATGAGAAATAGAAACTCCTTTGCGGCTTTATCCCGGTGCTCACTCGCGAATTTCCTATCTTCTTTGAACAAACGGTTCCATCTTTTGCAAGTAACTCGTAACCGTTTCAGGGATGTGGCCGGAACGCGACAGAGTATATCATCTACCAAATCGTTAGGAAGCTCCACCGGTCTCGCCATTGATCTAGTCTTAGCTGCTGTAAAAAATCTAGGTTTTTGCTCTTTCTTTTAAGGGTTTGTTTGAATTTTAGTATGTTTACTATCCTACTATATTAATTGAGAAGTACAAATATGAAACTAACCTTAAAATGTGTAAAAAATTACACTCAATTGCCATTAGAAAAACTTGATTAAGATTAATTAATTAAATAAATAAATATAATTAATTAAAAACGAAAATTGGGGACACATAAAATAAAATAAATTGTAGAAAAATAAAATAAAAACTATTAGAATCAAAACTAATTCATACTTAAAAAAACTAACAGCTAAGATTTTAAAAATCTAATCGAATAAAATCTATATAACCTCAAATTTTATCAAAAAACTTTTCCAACACGGGTTAAATTTTTTTATCAAAAATCTAATCGAATAAAATATATAACAGTTCTGTTTAACGGATTAGATTGTAAAAATTAATAAATAAAAGACAAAAGATATAGATATAGTATCTTATCTATTTTTAAAAGTTATATTACTTTTTAGCCACAGTTTTTAGAAAAATAAAATTAAGTTGCGATTTAAATATATTCAATGCTTGAAGGTGCTTATTACAGACAAGAAAAGGAAGACACAGGAAAAAAAATCATTATTTTTAAAGAGTTTATTCAAAACCTTCACTACCTATATTTAGTGCTCTTTTTACATGTCAGTTATATATTTTTACTTACTTCATAACTAGAATTGCGTTTAATTGACAAAGGTTTAAACAATTTTATTCATTACAGCAAATGTTTTATTGACATGTTTTCAATAAACACTTTTAAAATCCAAAAATATTAATATAAGCAAATCAAATTTTTAGTCATAAACCATTATAAATAATATAATAACTAAATAAACGATTACAAATTTTCATCAGAAAAAGCTCAGCCCGCGATTTTCTGCGGGTTGGTACCTAGTTCCCAATTAGAGAAGCAGTCATTTAACTCTGTCTGTCTTAGATATAGTGAGAAAACGAAGGAGAAAAGAAGGTGGCTGAGTGAGAGAAAGGAAAGTGGATGGGTGACTGAGAGGTAGAGGGGAACGTAGAAGTGAGAGAGAGGAAAGTGGGTGGTTGACTGAGAGATGGAGGGGAACGTCGGGTCAGCATCAAATTTTTTTTTGTTTTTCTCTCTTTTCTTATTTCATCTATATATTTTTTTTTATTTTTTTTTCTATTTTACTGTTACACCTCCTATATAGGCATGTAAATGGAGCGAATATCCGGTTTTTTTTAGATATCTCTATCTATAACCGTATCCGTTTTATCTGTAATTTGTTATCCATATTTGTATCCGAAAATTTCAGAAATCCGTTATCTGGATATCCGTTAAATATTCGATTATCCGCGAATATGCACGGATATTCATAAAAAAATATTTTTTAAAAATAATACGTATTTTAGACTCAAATACAGTGTATTTGTATAAAATATCACGTATTTTGGACAAAAATACCGGATATCCATAAAAAACAAGTATCCGCTTAAAATTTAGTATTATATGTATCGGTATCCGTATATAATACAGGATATCTAGGAAAAACGGATATCCGTTATTCGTTTTAAAATTTAGCACGATCTGTATCCGTATCCGTTTTATCCGCTAATTCACTATCCGTATACGTATCCGTTTGTCCAGATATCCATTTTCTTGGAGCGGATTCGGATACGAATATGAATATCCACGAATACCGGATAATAATCTCAGGCCTATATCTAAACCTAAAATACATTCTAATATAAATTAGTTTTTTTAAAAAAATTCAGATACATAAAAATCTATATTTTTAATAATTTGATATGCATTTTATTTTATTGTTTTAAATATATGTATATGATTGTTTTGTACACATTTATTGTTACATGGTTTTTAATCCGTACACACTTATTGTTGGTTCAGAATAACCATATACAACAATAAACAATATAAATCAGTTGTGATATAGAATATATTTAAAATAATAAAAATGCATATAAAATTATATTAAAAAAAAAGATAGATTGTTTTTGTATCTGAAAAATCGGTATGAAACTAAACTATATTATCTAATATTAGACTAACTATATAAAATAAAAAAGATTCCTAGTCTCTAGTATGTAGAAAATAGTATTAAGGATAACAAAGTTGGCAATCAAAAACAAGAATCCCTTATTTGGGCTCAAGACCTTCTTTCTGATCTTGTGTCTTCGACTAGGGTAAGAATAGAACTTTAAGACTGGAAAACCTTTTCTCTTCAGCCGTTTTCGACTGTTTATCCCAAAAAGTTGCTTAAGTTGCTAAGTTGTCCCAAGATTTTAGGGTTTGTGATTGTGGTTCTTCATATCTCAACTCAAATTCCGTATTAGTTCTATCTAACCCGTCTGTTCTGAAGGGGTGTGGAGTGGTTTTCTTCTGTCCCGGTGGTTTTAGTATCTCTGGTGTCGCTAGTGTGGAGTTGTCATGTCGTCTGCGATGGATAAAGCTATGTTGGCAATGACTCTTGAAGAAGAAGAAGAAGATCTTCCGTTTGTAATGCCGGATCTACTAGATTTTTTGTCAATGGAGAGGAACGCGATGAGTTTGGTGGGGCGTACTCTTAATCCAGCTCGCCAACCTATGAAGAATTTGATCCGGGATATGCCTAGGAAGTGGCAGAAGCCTGGTCGTATGAGGGGGGTAGCTCTATCGTGCGAGAGATTTCAGTTTATCTTTGACTCAGAGCACGATCTGTTGGAAGTACTAGCTAAAGGTACTCATACTTACAATGATTGGGCCCTTGTGGTGGATAGGTGGTACGCTGATCCTCCGACAAACTATCTTCAAGTCTTTCCTGTCTGGGTTCAAATTTGGAACTTCCCGATCAATTACTATACTGTCAAAGCCATTACAGCTCTCGGTGAGATTCTGGGGGAAGTCAAAGAGGTTGCCTTTGATCCGGAGAAAGCTCAGGTTCAACAATTCGTCAGAATCAAAGTCTTATTTGATGTATCAAGACCCCTCAGAGGGTCTAAAATTCTCAGTCTGCCTAAGGGTCAATCCACAACTGTGAGATTTCAATATGAAAAATTGCAGAAAAGGTGTTATGCTTGTCAGCGTCTTACTCATGAGAACACTGAGTGCCCTTTCTTGCTTAAAAGGGATGAAGCTTTGGCTGAGGCGAAAAGAAAAGGAGATCTCCCTATTAAACAAGCTAAAGAAAACTTTATCAAAGAATCAGACCCTCTTTTTGGTGTCCTGAGAGAGGATCAGGTGGGGATAGATAAGTCGATTGGAAGACAGTGAATAGCATCTGAGGTTTTGGAAGGAATGCGTCAGTATCTCATGGCTGAGACCAATGAAGATTGGTATGTTAAAGTGGAAAGAGTGAAAAAATCAGTTAGAGAGGTGGAAAAAGATCCGATTGCTAGTAAAGCGATTCTCAGGCTTGAAGAAGTGCCAATTGTCCACTCAGATGTGAATAAGGAAAAAGGTTTGGTCTTTGATTACTCAAAAAAAAGCGATCTGCAGGGAGCAAAGTCAAATGATCCAAAGGGCTCGAAGTTGATGGCAGCTGCAATCAAAGCAAACTCTTCTAGTCAGTTGTTAAGGTTCGAGGATAATCTGTCCTTAGGTGAATCCGGTGAATTCCTTGCTCTATCTCAGCCTTTTCAGGATAGTGCAACGGTTTATAGAGCTGGCTTCTATGAAGCTAGCTCTTCCGGCACTCATCCGAGAAAGAGGAGATCATTGGATACAATGTCGTTTGATAGTAGAGGAGATCATTGGATACAATGTCGTTTGGACTAATCCTTTGCAAACAAAGCTTGGTTTGATCAATTCCCAGAAGCCAATCAAGCCTTCCTAGATATGAGAGGATCTGATCAAAGACCGGTTTTGCTAAGCCTTATATCCTCCCAATCTGCTTATAAAGGTCATTTCCGCTTTGATAGAAGTTTGTTCCGCAAGCCTGAGGTTAAAACTGCTGTAGTCAAAGCGTGGAAACCAAGTGTTGGAGGTGCTGGCTTCCGGGTTTCTCAAAGGATTCATGAGTGTAGGAAAGCTCTAAGTGCTTGGAAAAAGAAAAACAGCTCTAATTCCCTGGAGAAGATTCATCTCTTGGAAAAAGCTTTGGAGCGTGTTCAGTCAGAAAGATGGCCTAATCTCCATCAATTGCATATCCTCAAGAAAGAATTAGCAAGAGCTTACCGAGCTGAGGAGGATTATTGGAGACAAAGGAGTCGTCAAAAGTGGTTGAGATCGGGGAACCGTAATTCAAGGTTTTTTCATGGATCAGTAAAAGGGAACAGGGCAAGAATAAGGTTAGAAGTTCTGAAGGATTTTAATGGGAATGCTCAAAAATCAGAAGCAGCTAAAAGGGAGGTCGCAATTGATTATTTCACCAACCTCTTTAAGTCTTCCAATCCATCCCCATTTGAGGAGTGGTTCTCCGACTTTCAGCCTAAAGTCTCTCAGAGTATGAATGATGATCTAATCCAAAAGGTGACGGCAAAAGAAATAAAAGCAGCGACCTTTTCTATTGATGCCAGTAGTGCTCCAGGTCCCGATGGTATGTCGGCAAGTTTCTTTCAACATTATTGGTCTACGGTAGGGCCACAAGTTGTAAAAGAAGTGCAACTGTTCTTTGAGTTTGGTTCCTTTCCGGCTAAGTGGAATTATACGCACTTGTTCCTACTGCCTAAACCTCATCATCCCTCTGAAATGAAAGACCTGAGACCAATCAGTTTATGTACGGTGTTATACAAAATCATCTCCAAGGTGTTGGTGAAAAGGTTGCAACCTTTGTTGACACATGTTATGTCAATTAACCAAACGGCTTTCGTACCAGAGAGGTTAATCACGGATAACATTATGGTGGCTCATGAAGCGGTTCATAGTCTAAGTGGGAAACAAGCCTTATCTGACAAATTCATGGCTGTCAAGACTGATATGTCCAAAGCATATGACCGTGTGGAATGGAGCTACCTGAGATCCTTGTTGGTTGCTATTGGTTTTCATCCTCTGTGGATTGAATGGATCATGTGTTGTGTCTCCACGGTCACTTACTCCATCCTCATCAATGACCAACCTTTCGGTATGGTAACCCCTCAGAGAGGTTTAAGACAAGGAGACCCTTTATCTCCTTTTCTTTTTGATCTGTGCACAGAAGGTTTAACCCACCTGCTCAACAAGGCGCAAAAGGAAGGGCTTTTAGAAGGGGTAAAGTTTGGTGATAATGGTCCGGAGATACATCATTTACTCTTTGCAGATGACAGTCTTTTCATCTGTAAGGCCACCTTGAACCAAAGTCATGTGCTTCAGTCGATTCTGCTGAGATACGGGAAAGTTACAGGTCAAGAGATCAACTTATAAAAATCTTCGATCACTTTTGGGGCAATGTAAGTGCTGAACTAAAAAGGGGTATCCAGAATAAAATTGGAATCTATAGAGAGGGTGGAGCGGGGTCTTATCTGGGAATGCCAGAGTGTTTCAGTGGATCTAAAGTTCAACTTCTGAATTACATCAAAGATAGAGTCCAATCAAAAACGAATGGGTGGTATGCCAAATCTTTATCTCAGGGGGGTAAAGAAGTATTGCTGAAGTCAGTTGCTCTGGCAATGCCAGTCTTTGTCATGTCGTGTTTCAAACTTCCCAAGATGACATGTGCAAAGCTAGCGAGTGTGATGGCGGACTTCTGGTGGAATAGTACAGAGCATGCTAGCAAAATTCACTGGCAAAGCTGGGAAAAACTGTGCCTGCCTAAAGATCTAGGGGGAATGGGGTTTAAAGATATTCAAACTTTCAATCAAGCTCTCTTGGCCAAGCAAGCATGGAGGTTATTATAGTCACCTTTGTGTCTTTTTGCTCAGGTAATGAAGAGTAAGTATTACCCTCACTCCAACAAATGAGTGCAAAATTGGGAGGACGTCCATCCTTTGCATGGAGGAGCATTCTGCATGGTAGAGACCTCTTGGTGAAAGGCTTAGTCAAGAACATTGGCAATGGTAAATCTACAAGAGTGTGGATGGACAACTGGCTCGAAGATGGGGAGATGAGACCGCCTTGGAGGAAAAATAGTATCTTTACTCCAAATCTGAGAGTGGCTGAGTTAATAGACAGGCGAAGAAGAAAGTGGGATCCTCAGAAACTACACGATAACTTTCTTCCTTGTGATATCCAAAGAATCATCAAAATCAAGCCTGCTGTGGACATTGAAGACTTTTACTCTTGGAAATTCAATAAGAGTGGTGACTTCTCCGTCAAATCAGCCTATTGGTTAGCTTCTCAGTTCAATAACATCACTCTTAGAGAGCAGGCTAATCAACTCGATTCGACAAATCCGTTGAAAGCTCAGGTTTGGAGATTCCCGACTGATCCAAAATTAAAAGTCTTTCTTTGGAAAATCCTCTCAGGGGCATTGCCTGTTGCTGAGGCTTTAAACAGAAGAGGTATGCACATTGATGAAGTGTGCCAGATTTGTGGCAACGAAGTTGAGTCCATTAACCATGTCTGTAACGCTCCCGAACCGCTCTATGACCACAAAGGTCATCGGGCAGCCACGAGACGCCACTTGCGGAACTGCACCGAGGTGATCCGGCCGAGGGACGGAAGCTGCAGACTTCCCGACCGGTCCTCCCTAGCACAATCCCACCCGCTACCGAGGTTACTTAGGCTTTTCAACCCTCGCGGCCTGGTGCGTTGTGTTGGCCCGGACAAGGCCGAGTATCATTTGCAACTTGCCATGCTTTCCTGAAAACCGAATATATCACTTTAATAAAATATTTCCTCGAAAATAAATCATCAAAGTAATATATATAGATAGTCGGAAAACTTTACTCTTAGTCGTTTAAGAAAATATAGGGTTTTACAAGAAACACAAGAAAACCCTATCCGGTACCCTAACGTTTGCTCCGGCTCTAGACTCACTTAGGCTTCCCTGCAAGGCCAAAACGAAGAGTCATGAGTAATCTAGGATTACTCAGTGAGTCTGGGTACCCCCTTCTATCCTAAACAGGATACTACTCTTCCCAAGCCGACTACCCCGGCAATCAAAGAAAGCTAGCAATAACATCAAAGCAACACAGCTGGAAGCTTTAGCGGAAGCAAAACAAATCACAACCAAGCGAGGCAGATTCGATCACTACAAACCACTCGGAAGATCTCAACTCGCTACTCACCATGCAATACGACTAAAGAACACTTTAGACTCTTACTTAGACCCACTTGCTAAGACGTCTAGCATACTTGAAATACCGTAGACTCTTAGACCACACGCAACACGCAACACGCAACACGCAACATGCAAAGACGACTAGACATAATCAAGGAACACTTGAATGCTCTAGACTCTTTACACCTAGGGCCCGTCGATACCCTGTTCCATTCCAACACCTGCTCCATGCCGAGACCACACAGGTCACCAGCATGAGCCCACACACACTCAAGCCACATCGTCATGCAGCAGTCACGCCGGTAGCTAGCCAGCCGTGACAGTATCCCCGCGCGAGTGGTCTTCGGGAACTCACGCTTGACACTAATAATTGGAACAGCGGATCGATACCTTACTAGCTAAGACTCAAGAAACGAATTCAAGAGACTAAGCTACCACCACACACACACCATCCTCAATTCAAGCCGTGATATACCAAGCACACCAGCTTTATATCACGCAAGAAAACTAACATAGAATAATCAACAAGAAGCAAGAAAGTAAATCAAGCAACTTTAAGATTATTCTACATGCATGCACCCTTCATGCTTAAACCATTCAAACCCACTTCTCGCATGTAGATTCAGTCGCTTTAACCACTTACATCCCTTATATCCAACTCACGCATGCGATCAATCTCAACCAAATTTTTATGCATTAACATGCAATCCACTTTACTTCCCAATTCATGCATGAACCCGTTTTTAAGCAAAGCTTAACATTTTCAAATCCCTCCAGGATCAATCATGCATGTAACTCTTAAACCAGCCTTTAAGAGTTCAATTCACCCAATCTCTTCTTTAACCGCACGTCAAGTGAATCCTCCTTATTCACCGTGCAAATCAACTTATTCTCGCATGCATGCAATATCCTTTAACCGCAACAAAAGAAGCGACTCTACATGCTTACCACAGACTCACCTTTACGCGTCGATGATTTCCCTCGGACTTCACTGCACCTCACGATCAGACAGCTTCTCCTCTTGATCAACTCGATCCACAACCAACGCCTCTCCTTCGATCTCTCTCTCGATCGTTCTCGATCTCTTTCTCAACAATCACTTCGACACAATGTCGATGATTTCTTTCCCTCTCTCGATGATCTCTTCTTATCTCTCTCTCGATATAACTTAAGAGCTTTTGAGTGTTTTTGTGCTAAACACCCAAATGAAATCGTTTGCCTTGTATTTATAGGCAAAATTTCGAGGCTTCTTCCTTAATGCCCTTTGACAAGTGTCACCTACACCCCTTGCATGTGCTGCGTGAATCCCACCTCCAATGGGAGCTCGCCATTAATCCACTAATCCCCCTTGTATTAGTACATGAAAACTCCTCCATTAGTGCATGTAAAACTTCTTATTAGTGCATGTCACTTAATCAAGGCTTAATCTTAGCTCTCAGCCAATAGAGCTCCGCCAAATCCTCTTAATCGGCTTGATTAAGTTAATCCTCCCACTATCTCCTTAATCTCCTTAATTTTTTAATCCTTCCACTAACTCCACCTTAAATAAAATAATCTTCCCACTTTCCTTACTTCCCATTGGTCAGAATTTTGAGAAAAAGAATTTTCTCCCCAAACATTCGATCCTTTGTTCGGCACCTTCGACTACGTGTCTCGGACATCTAGACACTCTTTCTCGGGTCATCGGCAAAATTTCTCGGGCTCTCAACAATTTTCTCGAGTACTCGGCAACTCCTTCGATCCTCGATAAATTTTCTCGAGTACTCGGCATCTCCCTCAATCCTCGACACATTTTCTCGAGTACTCGGCAACTCCTTCCATCCTCAACAATTTTTCTCGAGTACTCGGCATCTCCCTCGATCCTCGACACATTTTCTCGAGTACTCGGCAACTCCTTCGATCCTTGACACATTTTCTCGACCAACTTTCCTCGACCTTCTCGGCCCTTTTTCTGTCTCCTGATCGGTCTTAGGGTCTCGGTCGTACATCCGGATACTCCGGTCTTTGGCTCGGCCATTGTCCAACTTACGAATATTTTCTCGGGCTTCTCTCGGCCATTCCCTTTTGTTTTCCTTCTTACGTCTTTTCCGGGCCATTTCTCCGATCCTTCATTTTAAGATTTCTACTCTTGGTGAGGGTCACTACATTCTCCCCCCCTTATAAAAATTCGTCCCCGAATTCTCACGCCTTCTCCTTCTCTTGGTGGTGTTACTACCTCTTTACAAAGGTATTACTATCTTGTGATTGCTATCACCTCCTTATTTTTTTCCGAAACCTCCTTTGTTTGGCTACCTCCTCTCCAACATCTTATACCACGCCTATAACACCGTTTCACTTAAGCACTCGGACCCCATGCTTATGCTTCTTGGAAAACTCCTTCATCTCCAACATATACTTGGCTCCTCTTGAATCCTTATGTTCTTTAAACACTAAGGCTTTTATCGCGATGCACCATGGCTTATTCGCTACTTTAACTTCTTAGCTCAATGCTTCTCTTTCTTCAGCTTGTTCCTGACTCTTTTCTTTTCTTCTTCAATTTATAGCTTGATTCCTTCCAATGTCTCGATACGTTTACCGTACTACTTCTTGTTCTTCCCAGCACATTATTTGCTGCTTTTTGCTGCGTTTTGCCCCTCTGGCTCTTCCCATCTCTTTACCAACAATCTTCTCTCTCCAATTCGTTTAACCTTGCCTTCCTTAAGGTTTTAACTTCTCCAATCTCCTGAGCCTCACGCTCCTTTGGATTCTACCTCCTCTAATTTCTTTAGCTTCACGCTCCTTGGGATTTCAACTTCCCAATTCCTTTGGCTTCACGCCCAAAATTTATTTTGCACTCCCCATAACCTCTTCCCATCTTACTTTGAATTCCACTTCAAACTTCTTCCTCGACTCTCATATTCTAAAGTTTGACTTGATATCTTTGCCCATATCTTGCCCCTTAGCATAGAAATGCTGTTTCTTTTGCCGTCGATTATTTTCTTGCACCCTCTTTGTCCATTCATAAATTGTTCTTCTTTCACGTATTATCTTCTTGCATCCTTTTTGTCCTACTCCTGGACCATGCACGAATTTCTTGCACTTTTCTGGTCATATATATTTTTTGACCTCTTTAATTTCGCCATTTTCAATTGATTTGCACTACTCTTTCCTCCCTGACTTTCTTTGCCTTCGACTGAACCTTCATCATCATTTCTTTTCTTTTCTCTTCTCCATCTTTCAATAATCAACTCGAACTGGCTGTTCTGGTCGGGTCGAACTCTCTCATGCTCTTTCTTGAGCTTCTTCTCTTTTGTCTGATCGTGCTTAGTGGTGTCTTACGTGAATCCTCATCGATTGCGTGCAAGTTAATCATGCAAATGCTTATGCAATATATTAACTATGCAAACCTATAAAACTCAAGCAACAATCAAAGCAAGTGATAAAACAAGCAAGGATTAGCATAAGTTTTATATAGCACAACACCACAACCACGGCTAGAGAAAATAAGGTACTTTTTACAAACCGCTTGAAAAAGCTACACAAGTTCTACACCATCCTAGCCGAGAATACTAAGGGTTCGGATCCTAGACACCAACAACATGGTTAAGTCTAGATACCAAAAAGAAATCATCCAACCCTTTACACTTACACCCAAAAAAACTTCCTTTACACCCCAGCATCCTACTGGTTTCTGAGCCTAGTACACGCCTCGCACGTGCACACCCACTCCCTATCTGGCTCATCAGGTGGCGGTCCGGCGGGAGATTCGGTTGAGGTAGAGGCAGCAGACAACGAGGCTCCAACTTGCTCCGTGGGACTTACACCACTCCGGCCGTCTCGGCCTGACGGGTTCTCTCATGTCTCTTCCATTCGCTGGTTANCTTTGCCCATATCTTGCCCCTTAGCATAGAAATGCTGTTTCTTTTGCCGTCGATTATTTTCTTGCACCCTCTTTGTCCATTCATAAATTGTTCTTCTTTCACGTATTATCTTCTTGCATCCTTTTTGTCCTACTCCTGGACCATGCACGAATTTCTTGCACTTTTCTGGTCATATATATTTTTTGACCTCTTTAATTTCGCCATTTNTGAGCGCATCCCATCTATCATAAGTACGATCCTTGCAACCGTATCGGGTCTCTCTTCCGCAGGTCGCTCTTCACTAATGTCTCCGGTTTCGGGTACCACACCCGCACCNTTCGACTGAACCTTCATCATCATTTCTTTTCTTTTCTCTTCTCCATCTTTCAATAATCAACTCGAACTGGCTGTTCTGGTCGGGTCGAACTCTCTCANACACGTCCGTCAAGAAATTTAGGATTTTATCAACCGCCTCCGGATACTCCCTCATATAATTTTCGGGACTGATATCATCGCCCTGGTCCTCCACAAGATCCAATAGCAATTTCTGTAGCCTGTCGGCTAACTCCACTTCCGCCTCTCTGTGATCTCCAACGGGAAGCNGATTAGCATAAGTTTTATATAGCACAACACCACAACCACGGCTAGAGAAAATAAGGTACTTTTTACAAACCGCTTGAAAAAGCTACACAAGTTCTACACCATCCTAGCCGAGAATACTAAGGGTTCGGATCCTAGACACNTTGAAGACGGCTCGGCTCCCCAATCTCCAACACAATAGTTCGATCATCTTGATCAACTTCCACTTCCCCCATTTCATCTAAACACTCAGACGGATCGGTCTCGATCGACCAATTGGTGTCGTCCGCGTCGAACACCCCGTCCTCATCCCAGTCATTCGAATCACTCGGCTCTCGACTGGTTTCTGATTCCGTCGACAAATACCCATTGTGATGCCCACAATCCTCATGTCTCGGCCCCTCATCCCCTGAACCATCCCCGCAACCTGAATCACCTGAATACATCTAAAACCCACAAGAAACAAGGTTAGATGCTTAAATCATTCTAAGGTTCAACTTAGACTAGACAAGCAAACGGTCCGGATAAAATTCCATGCTCT
>NC_025699.1:9275743-9291687 GCF_000633955.1 Camelina sativa | reverse complement strand
CCTCCTCTTGTCCCGGCAACACCATCTGCAATGGCACGGCTCTAATGGGACTATTGCGCCTTAGCACAATCTGATTTGACTCCACTCGGTCCGGCACAATTTGGTTTGGCATTAGGAGATCTGGCTCCTCTCGGTCTCTCGCAGCTTGACTTGATTCCCCTTGTTCTCTCATGACTTGGCTCGAACTGGCCCATCGCCTTACCCTCTCTCTANAATCTAGGATTACTCAGTGAGTCTGGATACCCCCTTCTATCCTAAACAGGATACTACTCTTCCCAAGCCGACTACCCCGACAATCAAAGAAAGCTAGCAATAACATCAAAGCAACACAGCTGGAAGCTTTAGCGGAAGCAAAACAAATCACAACCAAGCGAGGCAGATTCGATCACTACAAACCACTCGGAAGATCTCAACTCGCTACTCACCATGCAATNTTGACACAAGATCGATCACCTCTAACTCCTTGGTCGGCTTCTCGGTCTTAGAGTCTCCATCTACCGGATTCCCTTCTCCATTGGCTTCCGGTACTATGACTTCCCCGTCATTCTCGTTTACTCGCTCCGGTGAGCGCATCCCATCTATCATAAGTACGATCCTTGCAACCGTANGAACACTTTAGACTCTTACTTAGACCCACTTGCTAAGACGTCTAGCATACTTGAAATACCGTAGACTCTTAGACCACACGCAACACGCAACACGCAACACGCAACATGCAAAGACGACTAGACATAATCAAGGAACACTTGAATGNGGTCACACATGCGTCTCAACGCCGGTCTCCAACAATGTTTTGTCCAATGACCGACGCCCTCACACAACTCGCAATAGGGCGTGTTCCTCATGTGGACTTGGTTTGGGTAGACCACCCTCTTCCTTGCAGTTGTTCGCACTCTCAGCCTGCCTCTTGGTTGGAACGTTATGGAGTGCATCTCCAACTCCCCTTTCGCCTGCAACTCTTGGTAATACTCCCTTGTTCTCTTCAAACTCGAACTACTTTCTCCAATTTCCATCCTTAGTTGCTCTCGGTTCTGCCTTCTCAGCTCGTACGCCTTAGCGAGCATTTCCAAATCCACGTCAATTGGTTCCTCTTCTTGCTCCTCCTCTTGTCCCGGCAACACCATTTGCAATGGCACGGCTCTAATGGGACTATTGCGCCTTAGCACAATCTGATTTGACTCCACTCGGTCCGGCACAATTTGGTTTGGCATTAGGAGATCTGGCTCCTCTCGGTCTCTCGCAGCTTGACTTGATTCCCCTTGTTCTCTCATGACTTGGCTCGAACTGGCCCATCGCCTTACCCTCTCTCTAGGCTCCGTACTAGCCTCAATTTCTCGGTCTTGGTCTCTCCTTGGTTCCACTATAAAAGTCGGAATCCCCTCGTCGTCACTTGACACAAGATCGATCACCTCTAACTCCTTGGTCGGCTTCTCGGTCTTAGAGTCTCCATCTACCGGATTCCCTTCTCCATTGGCTTCCGGTACTATGACTTCCCCGTCATTCTCGTTTACTCGCTCCGGTGAGCGCATCCCATCTATCATAAGTACGATCCTTGCAACCGTCCCGGGTCTCTCTTCCGCAGGTCGCTCTTCACTAATGTCTCCGGTTTCGGGCACCACACCCGCACCACCAGCATTACCTTCTTCCTCCGGCACATACACGTCCGTCAAGAAATTTAGGATTTTATCAACCGCCTCCGGATACTCCCTCATATAATTCTCGGGACTGATATCATCGCCCTGGTCCTCCACAAGATCCAATAGCAATTTCTGTAGCCTGTCGGCTAACTCCACTTCCGCCTCTCTGTGATCTCCAACGGGAAGCGTCTCAAACTTGCCTTGCGCGTCCATTCGAACTTGAAGACGGCTCGGCTCCCCAATCTCCAACACAATAGTTCGATCATCTCGATCAACTTCCACTTCCCCCATTTCATCTAAACACTCAGACGGATCGGTCTCGATCGACCAATTGGTGTCGTCCGCGTCGAACACCCCGTCCTCATCCCAGTCATTCGAATCACTCGGCTCTCGACTGGTTTCTGATTCCGTCGACAAATACCCATTGTGATGCCCACAATCCTCATGTCTCGGCCCCTCATCCCCTGAACCATCCCCGCAACCTGAATCACCTGAATACATCTAAAACCCACAAGAAACAAGGTTAGATGCTTAAATCATTCTAAGGTTCAACTTAGACTAGACAAGCAAACGGTCCGGATAAAATTCCATGCTCTTGCGACACATTACTCGATAAAACATTGAAATGCACAAGTGCTCGCGGGTTCGAAAACACCGCTCTGATACCACCGTTGTAACGCCCCCGAACCGCTCTATGACCACAAAGGTCATCGGGCAGCCACAAGATGCCACTTGCAGAACTGCACCGAGGTGATCTGGCCGAGGGACGGAAGCTGCAAGCTTCCCAACCGGTCCTCCCTAGCACAATCCCACCCGCTACCGAGGTTGCTTAGGCTTTTCAACCCTCGCGGCCTGGTGCGTTGTGTTGGCCCGGACAAGGCCGAGTATCATTTGCAACTTGCCATGCTTTCCTGAAAACCGAATATATCACTTTAATAAAATATTTCCTCGAAAATAAATCATCAAAGTAATATATATAGATAGTCGGAAAACTTTACTCTTAGTCGTTTAAGAAAATATAGGGTTTTACAAGAAACACAAGAAAACCCTATCCGGTACCCTAACGTTTGCTCCGGCTCTAGACTCACTTAGGCTTTCCTGCAAGGCCAAAACGAAGAGTCATGAGTAATCTAGGATTACTCAGTGAGTCTGGATACCCCCTTCTATCCTAAACAGGATACTACTCTTCCCAAGCCGACTACCCCGGCAATCAAAGAAAGCTAGCAATAACATCAAAGCAACACAGCTGGAAGCTTTAGCGGAAGCAAAACAAATCACAACCAAGCGAGGCAGATTCGATCACTACAAACCACTCGGAAGATCTCAACTCGCTACTCACCATGCAATACGACTAAAGAACACTTTAGACTCTTACTTAGACCCACTTGCTAAGACGTCTAGCATACTTGAAATACCGTAGACTCTTAGACCACACGCAACACGCAACACGCAACACGCAACATGCAAAGACGACTAGACATAATCAAGGAACACTTGAATGCTCTAGACTCTTTACACCTAGGGCCCGTCGATACCCTGTTCCATTCCAACACCTGCTCCATGCCGAGACCACACAGGTCACCAGCATGAGCCCACACACACTCAAGCCACATCGTCATGCAGCAGTCACGCCGGTAGCTAGCCAGCCGTGACAGTATCCCCGCGCGAGTGGTCTTCGGGAACTCACGCTTGACACTAATAATTGGAACAGCGGATCGATACCTTACTAGCTAAGACTCAAGAAACGAATTCAAGAGACTAAGCTACCACCACACACACACCATCCTCAATTCAAGCCGTGATATACCAAGCACACCAGCTTTATATCACGCAAGAAAACTAACATAGAATAATCAACAAGAAGCAAGAAAGTAAATCAAGCAACTTTAAGATTATTCTACATGCATGCACCCTTCATGCTTAAACCATTCAAACCCACTTCTCGCATGTAGATTCAGTCGCTTTAACCACTTACATCCCTTATATCCAACTCACGCATGCGATCAATCTCAACCAAATTTTTATGCATTAACATGCAATCCACTTTACTTACCAATTCATGCATGAACCCGATTTTAAGCAAAGCTTAATATTTTCAAATCCCTCTAGGTTCGATCATGCATGTAACTCTTAAACCACCTTTTAAGAGTTTAATTTACCCAATCTCTTCTTTAACCGCACGTCAAGTGAATCCCCCATATTCACCGTGCAAATCAACTTATTCTCGCATGCATGCAATATCCTTTAACCGCAACAAAAGAAGCGACTCTACATGCTTACCACAGACTCACCTTTACGCGTCGATGATTTCCCTCGGACTTCACTGCACCTCACGATCAGACAGCTTCTCCTCTTGATCACCTCGATCCACAACCAACTCCTTGACACCAACGCCTCTCCTTCGATCTCTCTCTCGATCGTTCTCGACCTCTTTCTCAACAATCACTTCGACACAATGTCGATGATTTCTTTCTCTCTCTCGATGATCTCTTCTTATTTCTCTCTCGAAATAACTTAAGAGCTTTTGAGTGTTTTTGTGCTAAACACCCAAATGAAATCGTTTGCCTTGTATTTATAGGCAAAATTTCGAGGCTTCTTCCTTAATGCCCTTCGACAAGTGTCACCTACAACCCTTGCATGTGCTGCGTGAATCCCACCTCCAATGGGAGCTCGCCATTAATCCACTAATCCCCCTTGTATTAGTGCATGAAAACTCCTCCATTAGTGCATGTAAAGCTTCTTATTAGTGCATGTCACTTAATCAAGGCTTAATCTTAGCTCTCAGCCAATAGAGCTCCGCCAAATCCTCTTAATCAGCTTGATTAAGTTAATCCTCCCACTATCTCCTTAATCTCCTTAATTTTTTAATCCTTCCACTAACTCCACCTTAAATAAAATAATCTTCCCACTTTTCTTACTTCCCATTGGTCAGAATTTTGAGAAAAAGAATTTTCTCCCCAAACATTCGATCCTTTGTCCGGCACCTTCGACTACGCGTCTCGGACATCTCGACACTCTTTCTCGGGTCATCGGCAAAATTTCTCGGGCTCTCGACAATTTTCTCGAGTACTCGGCAACTCCTTCGATCCTCGATAAATTTTCTCGAGTACTCGGCATCTCCCTCGATCCTCGACACATTTTCTCGAGTACTCGGCAACTCCTTCCATCCTCGACAATTTTTCTCGAGTACTCGGCATCTCCCTCGATCCTCGACACATTTTCTCGAGTACTCGGCAACTTCTTCGATCCTTGACACATTTTCTCGACCAACTTTCCTCGACCTTCTCGGCCCTTTTTCTGACTCCTGATCGGTCTTAGGGTCTCGGTTGTACATCCGGTTACTCTNATTCATGCATGAACCCGTTTTTAAGCAAAGCTTAACATTTTCAAATCCCTCCAGGATCAATCATGCATGTAACTCTTAAACCACCCTTTAAGAGTTTAATTCACCCAATCTCTTCTTTAACCGCACGTCAAGTGAATCCCCCTTATTCACCGTGCAAATCAACTTTTTCTCGCATGCATGCAATATCCTTTAACCGCAACAAAAGAAGCGACTCTACATGCTTACCACAGACTCACCTTTACGCGTCGATGATTTTTCCCTCGGACTTCACTGCACCTCACGATCAGACAGCTTCTCCTCTTGATCACCTCGATCCACAACCAACTCCTTGACACCAACGCCTCTCCTTCGATCTCTCTCTCGATCGCTCTCGACCTCTTTCTCAACAATCACTTCGACACAATGTCGATGATTTCTTTCTCTCTCGATGATCTCTTCTTATTTCTCTCTCGAAATAACTTAAGAGCTTTTGGGTGTTTTTGTGCTAAACACCCAAATGAAATCGTTTGCCTTGTATTTATAGGCAAAATTTCGAGGCTTCTTCCTTAATGCCCTTCGACAAGTGTCACCTACACCCCTTGCATGTGCTGCGTGAATCCCACCTCCAATGGGAGCTCGCCATTAATCCACTAATCCCCCTTGTATTAGTGCATGAAAACTCCTCCATTAGTGCATGTAAAGCTTCTTATTAGTGCATGTCACTTAATCAAGGCTTAATCTTAGCTCTCAGCCAATAGGACTCCGCCAAATCCTCTTAATCAGCTTGATTAAGTTAATCCTCCCACTATCTCCTTAATCTCCTTAATTTTTTAATCCTTCCACTAACTCCACCTTAAATAAAATAATCTTCCCACTTTCCTTATTTCTCATTGGTCAGAATCTTGAGAAAAAGAATTTTCTCCCCAAATACTCGATCCTTTGTCCGGCACCTTCGACTACGCGTCTCGGACATCTCGACACTCTTTCTCGGGTCATCGGCAAAATTTCTCGGGCTCTCGACAATTTTCTCGAGTACTCGGCAACTCCTTCGATCCTCGATAAATTTTCTCGAGTACTCGGCATCTCCCTCGATCCTCGACACATTTTCTCGAGTACTCGGCAACTCCTTCCATCCTCGACAATTTTTCTCGAGTACTCGGCATCTCCCTCGATCCTCGACACATTTTCTCGAGTACTCGGCAACTTCTTCGATCCTTGACACATTTTCTCGACCAACTTTCCTCGACCTTCTCGGCCCTTTTTCTGACTCCTGATCGGTCTTAGGGTCTCGGTTGTACATCCGGTTACTCTGGTCTTTGGCTCGGCCATTGTCCAACTTACGAATATTTTCTCGGGCTTCTCTCGGCCATTCCCTTTTGTTTTCCTTCCTCTTCCTTCTTACGTCTTTTCCGGGCCATTTCTCCGATCCTTCATTTTAAGATTTCTACTCTTGGTGAGGGTCACTACAATGTCCTTTTTGGTTGTTCGCTGGCTAGACAAATCTGGGCTATTGCTGGAGTTCTATCTCCAGAATTTGGTTTCCACAATGGTTCAGTTTTCTCTAACTTACACTATTTGCTAGAGAACCAGGTTAACAAGCAATGGCTTGAGGAAATTAGAAATTCTTTCCCTTGGGTTCTGTGGAGATTATGGAAAAACAGGAACCATCTAGCTTTTGAAGGTGAATGTTTCTCTCCACTGGATTCGGCTCAGAAAGCTAAAGATGATTGGATTGAGTGGAAGGAAGCTCAAATAGTCAAGGATCAGGAGGATAGACCCAAAGGTTATCATCAGGGGGAAGGGGTAAACAATCAGTCAGGAGGTATCATTCAAGAAAGTGAAACTTGGTTACCTCCTCCTATGTTTTGGCTAAAATGCAGCATAGGGATCTCATGGTCCAAAAGGAATAGTTTGGTGGGTGGCGCATGGGTTCTGAGAGATCACTCAGGAAATGTTTTATTACATAGTAGGAGAGCATTTTCGAGAGTTGCAGATCAGAAAGAAGCACAACTTCTCTGTTTACTTTGGGCCATTGAGAGTATGCGAAGTCACAAGGTTGAGAAGGTATTCTTTGCTTTTCAAGGAAGTTTTTGTTTTAATGCTATCAACAGACCGGCCGCCTGGCCTTCCTTCAGATATCAATCAGGGGGGGTGTGTGCAGCTCTCGGTACCTTCAAAGCTTGGAAATTTTTTTTGGAAAACTCAATTTCAAACAGAGGTGCGCTCTTAATAGCGCAAAGTGTTACCAATGATGGCAGGCTCAATTCGTATGTTGCAGCAAATTACCCAGTTTGGTTGCAGCAGGTATTCATAAACGAAAGGCCGACTCAATCTGGATGATCTTGAGTTTTTTGGTTCTTGGTTGTGACTTAAGAACTTTCTTTTTGGATAAGCACTATCCGTGTTAGTGCAATGTTTGGTTGTAAGTAGGAAGGAAAGGTAGTTGTCGGTTGTGTAGGTTTTTAGCAACAACTGTCTGTAAAGTTAACCAAATCTATGATCCAATATATAATTCCAGTTGACCCAAAAAAAAAAAAGATTAAATTTATCTTTTTTCTCTCTCACCCACACACTATTGGTTTCCCTCTCTCACATAATTTTCTCTCTCTCACCTATAACTCACACACTATTTCTTTCACAAATGGACCCTACAACTATTTTGCTAATTGCAAATAGTAAATGTATTACTTTCCTAATAATCTTTTGAAAATGTACTAAAACTCAACTTATCTCTTTCTTTAATGGGGACAAATTTTTAATTAAAGCTTGATGGTTGGAATTTCTGGTTTAATGTCGGTTTGATATGAAGCAAGAAGTGATTGAATTGGTTCTTCTGCGGTTTGCAGTGGTTAAAGAGTTAGGGTTTTGGTAAAGTGAAAGACTTTGGTAAAGTGAAAGACTCCTTTTTATCGCGGGAAAAAACTGGACAACTCCGACTTTTGTTTAATCCAAACCTAAATAAAACTCCTTCGCTTGATCACTCACTGCTTTACCCGTGATTTTTGATTGCTCCATTTATATATTTTCATAAGCTCCACAAACTCTCCAAATGCTGCATACATGCAAAGTTTAGGCAAATTAGTTCGTATGATCTATTTAGCGTATGACTGTAACCAGACAGCTAATTAAAAAGACAAGGGTACTGAAAAAGAATGGGTTTCAATACCGTTATCTATTGGAAGATATATTTACATATTTATGTTATATGGGTAATATACTCTGTTGTAGTTTAGGAAGTTGTATAACTTGGTACACAAGTCTAGTATATTCGTGTCTCTCTTGTGTATATATATCGGCTGTATTGGTTCAAGATTAATAACACAAATATTCTGAATACCTAGCAATCTCAAGTTTAACATGGTATCAGAGCCAAACACCTAAAATCTCGTTTTCTCGATTTGTTTCTCTCGTCTCCGTTTTTGTTTCTTCTCGTTTTGGTTTCTCTTGTTTCAAGTTCTGTTTTGTCTTGTTTCTGTTTGATCCATCACGATGGCAGAAGAAAAAGCTGTTGTTTCCAAGGTCTCTGACTCCACCGTAGTCACGCCTTATACTTTGTCCTCTGCTGACAATCCAGGATCCATGATATCTTCGGTCTTGTTGACAGGAGAAAATTACTATGAGAGGGCGACAGAGATGTTCAATGCCCTGCGCGCCAAGAGGAAGATTGGTTTTGTTGATGGATCAATTCGTAAACCTCTTGAGGTTAGTTCTGAGTTGGAATCATGGACGAGTGTGAATTCCATGGTTGTTGGGTGGCTGCGCACGTCGATCACTCCGCGTGTGTGATCTACGGTCTCTTTTATTAGTGATGCAGCAGACTTGTGGGAAAACTTAAAAAGCCGTTTCTCTGTTGGAAACAAGGTGCGCATACATCAACTTGTGTGTCAGCTTGCATCATGCAAGCAGGAAGGTCAGTCCGTCATGGACTACTATGGACGTTTAGTGAATTTGTGGGATGAGCTACAAAGGTATCGTCAACTACCGGTGTGTACGTGTGGTGCGGCTGCGAAGATCGCGAAGGATCGAGAGGAGGAGAGAGTTCATCAGTTTGCCATGGGACTGGATGAATCTTGGTTTGGCAATGTTATTTGTCAGATTGTTGATGCAGACCCACTACCCGATTTGGCGCAGGCTTATTCAAAGACTGTCCGTGAGGAGCAGAGACAAACTGCGAAGAAGAAAGAGTAACAGTATGATACAGTCGGTTTTGTTGCTCAACAAACTGTTTCAGTTGGCAACGAAGTAGTGGAAGCTTCTAGTTTGGCAACCCATTCTGGTCCTTCGAATTTCTCTCAAGGAAACAGTAGGAACAGAGAACGCTCGCTGCTCTGTTCTCATTGTGGAAGAACAGGGCATGAAAAAGATTTTTGTTGGGAAATCGTTGGATATCCTGAATGGTGGTCAGATCGAAACAAAGGAAGCCGTCAGTCGGGACGTGGTGGTCGTGGTTCGAATTTCGGGGGAGCTGGACGTGGTAACAATTTCTCTGGTCGTGGTCATGGTTATGCGACGGTTGCTCATGCTACCAGTCCACATGCTTCCTCGTATCCTAGTTTTACACCAGAACAGTGGCAAGCAATAAGCAAGATGGCCTCGGAGAAGTCCATCTCCAGCTCAGACAAACTATCCGGTAAGATGTTTTCCGTTAAGATACACGAAGAACTTATTCTTGACACCGGTGCATCACATTATATGACTGGGAATCTTACGTTGTTAGTCGATGTAACAACGACTCCGGTGTGCTCCGTAGGTTTTGCTGATGTAAGTAAAACGACTTTGGAAAGCATGGGCGTGTTCCATGTTTCCGATCAGATTACTCTACATAATGTTTTATATGTTCCAAATTTGAACTGCTCCCTGATCTCGGTTTCAAAGTTGTTAAAACAAATTGGTGGTATTCTGTTGTTTACTGATACATTGTGTGTTGTGCAGGACCATTTTTCGAAGACGCTGATTGGAGCCGGGGAAGAACGTGATGGGGTCTACTTTGTTACGGATGTGAATGATGTGCGTGTGAACAAAGTTGAAGCAAGAAGTGATCCTACATTGTGGCATCGACGGCTCGGGCATCCTGCATTTTCAGTTTTATCTACTTTACCTTTGAGTTCTGGTGTTTTCAATTTGGCTAGCTCTGGTCCTTGTGACGTTTGTTTTAGAGCTAAGCAGATAAGAGAAATTTTTTCCGATAGTTATAATAAAGCAAAGGAATGTTTTCCATTGATTCATGTTGATGTTTGGGGTCCATATCGAGTTTCAGCTTCCTGTGGAGCTAGATATTTTTTGACTATTGTTGATGATTTTTCTAGAGCGGTGTGGACACATCTTTTGCTCGAAAAATCAGAAGTTCGTCAAGTTCTTGAGAATTTTTGTGCCTATACTGAACGGCAGTTTAATAAACCAGTTCGCATGGTTCGAAGCGACAACGGGACTGAGTTTTTGTGTCTTACCAAGTTTTTTAAGAGTAAAGGCATTGTTCACCAAACATCATGCGTGGCTACCCCGCAGCAAAATGGACGGGTGGAAAGAAAGCATTGTAACATTTTGAAAGTTGCTCGGTCACTCCTCTTGCAAGCCAGTCTTCCAGTTTCGTTTTGGGGAGAGGCAATTCTAGCAGCCACGTATCTCATTAATCGAACTCCTACCAAAGTCCTCCAAAATAGAACTCCGTATGAGCTTCTTTATGGGGAAAAACTTTCCTATGATCATATCAAGGTTTTTGGTGCATCGTGTTATACACATCGTCGTGATCGTGATAAAGATAAATTCGGAGAGCGAAGCCGCAAATGTATCTTTCTGGGATATCCTTTTGGTAAGAAAGGATTGAAAGTATACGATCTTGACACCAAAGAATTTTTCGTCTCCCGTGATGTCATATTTCAAGAAGATCAGTTTCCTTTTGCTTTACAAACTGGTGCTCATGATTCACCGACCTCGTTTTTAAATAGTGATGTTATTGATGATGATTGGTTGGTTCATCTTGCTCCCACGTCTGACGAAAGGGGGAGTCCTTCTCCTGTTTGCGATCAACATGCAATAATTAATAATGGATCTCCATCGCCTACAGGTTTTGTATCTCCTTCTCATGATTCCCCTGCTCAAGAAGACACTGCTCTTCCTGATAATGCTGTTGTGACACCTTCTGTTGATGATGAGCTAGGTCGTGGACGGAGGCAAAAGACTCAGTCAGTTTGTTTGCATGATTATATCACATATTCAACGCGTTGTCTTCCTGACCCCCATCACGATTCCCCCGACTTCATCTCATGCTCTTCGTCTACGGTTCAAGGTACACATACTCCATATCCTCTCACAAATTATATCTCTGATGAAAAATTTTCACCTGCACATCGAGCGTTTTTAGCAGCGGTTATCGATGGTGTTGAACCGACATCGTTTAAGCAAGCTATGAAAGATCCTCGTTGGACTAAGGCTTGTGGTACAGAGATTGCAGCCATGGAAGACAGTGGTACGTGGAGCATTGTGGATTTACCTCCTGGCAAAGTTGCTATCACAATAAGTGGGTGTTCAAACTTAAATATAATGCTGATGGCTCCTTAGAACGTTACAAGGCCCGGTTGGTTGCTTGTGGTAATCGTCAAGTCGAAGGTGAAGATTATAATGAGACATTTTCCCCGGTTGTGAAAATGACTACTATTCGTAGTTTACTTTGTTTAGTTGCTGCTAAAAATTGGGAAGCTCACCAGATGGATGTACACAATGCTTTTTTACATGGGGATCTCGACGAAGAGGTCTATATGAAGCTTCCCGTTGGTTTTCATCATTCGGCTCCAAATAAAGTTTGTCGTCTTCATAAATCTTTGTATGGGCTTAAGCAAGCTCCGCGTTGCTGGTTTGCTAAGCTTACTAATGCATTAGTACGATTCGGTTTTGTTGAGTCGTATGAAGATTATTCTTTGTTTATCTACTCCAAGAATGGGATTGAGATTCGTGTGCTTGTATATGTTGATGATTTGTTGGTGTGCGGCAATCATTCTCATATGCTTAAGCGATTTAAAGAGTATTTGGGGCGTTGTTTTCATATGAAAGATTTGGGTAAGGCAAAATATTTTCTTGGGCTTGAGATTGCTCGGAGTTCTGAAGGTATCTATATGTCTCAACGGAAGTATGTTCTCGACATTGTGTTTGAGGTTGGTCTTCTTGGGTGTCAGCCTTCACCAATTCCAATGGAAGAAAATCATAAAGTGGGTCTAAGTAAGAGTGCTTTTATTCCCAATCCGGAGGTGTATAGACGTTTAGTAGGACGTCTAATTTACCTTCTTAATACGCGGTCGGAACTGTCTTTCTTTGTTCAACTTCTTTCCCAGTTCATGAAAGCTCCGCGCGTCGATCATTTGGAAGATGCGCTTCGTGTGGTGAAATATTTAAAGGGCACTCCGGGACAAGGGATTCTTTTAAGCTCCGATTCAGATTTAACTCTTACGGCTTATTGTGAGTCTGATCATAACTCTTGCCCGCTCACACGTCATTCGTTAAGTGGTTTCGTCATGTTTTTAGGTGGTTCTCCTATTTCTTGGAAGACAAAGAAGCAAGATAAGGTGTCTCACTCCTCTGCAGAAGCTGAGTATCGATCTATGAAGAATGCGTTGATGGAAGTTTTATGGCTACAGAAATTGTTTATCGATTTGGGCTGTTCTCAGTCTCAGCCAGTTCGTTTGTTCTGTGACAGTCAGGCTGCTATCCATATCGCATCTAATCCGGTGTTTCATGAGCGCACTAAACATATAGAGTCTGATTGTCATGCGGTTCGGGATGCTGTTCAAGATGGTACGCTCATGTTGGTACTGAAGATGAAATTGCTGATATTTTTACCAAGGCTTTAGGACGTGTTCCGTTTGAAAGATTAACATCCAAGTTGGGATTTGTGATCTTCATGCTCCAACTTGAGGGGGAGTATTGGAAGATATATTTACATATTTATGTTATATGGGTAATATACTCTGTTGTAGTTTAGGAAGTTGTATAACTTGGTACACAAATCTAGTATATTTGTGTCTCTCTTGTGTATATATATCCGCTGTATTGGTTCAAGATTAATAACACAAATATTCTGAATACCTAGCAATCTCAAGTTTAACATTATCTGAGAAGGCACTGCAGAAGGATCTCCTGGACCGTTGCTAAATATTATCCCCATCTGGATTCATTTTCAGCGCCTCAGAAGCTGGCCACGTGGATGGGACAACCATGGCTTCACAGCCATATGATGCCAACCTGTCTTAGGATGTTTTGCTTGATCCCAAAATCATATGCAATAACCTTTTTGAAGTGGAAGTATGCAAAACAGAGTTAGAAGGTATTGAGGAGTGAGGAAATCGATGAGAAGGTGAAATTAGAGAAGAGAAAGTAAAACTCACTCTGTAGGATTTCCTTGTGATCTGAGAAGATTGTCTTAAATTCCCATTCAGGATTTGTGATATATCATGGTTTTTAGGTGTTTTTAGCCATGATATAAGTCTTATCTATAGAGTCTTTTGGTGTTTTTAGAGTCTTTTTGAGTCTTTATAGGATTTAACATGGATGGGAGCATAATGGAGCTAAATAGGAGGATTTGGAGCATAATCAAGCATTGAGGCTGAGTTGCAAAGTTGGGAGACGAAATTGAGAGAGTGCATCGATCGACACATTGATAGCATCGATCGATGCTAGGCCAAATACGAAATTGGAAGTTTTCCCACAAGTTTTGAAGATTTACAAATCTGCCCCAAAGTTTTCCATATTTGCATCATTGGTCCCTGGACGTGTTTAGGAGTATAAATAGGATTTTTATGGTCATTGTTTAGACCTAAGCTTTATTTTTCCCTGCAACTTTTTGAGAGCAAAACCCTGTGAGATTTTTAGAGAGCTTTGGGAGAGAGAGATCTGCTTTGAGAGAAGAATTCTTGAACTCCTTTACTTCTTCTTTAATCTCTTAATGCAATTTATTCAGAAGATGTTTTCTGTTTCATTGATTATGTCTGAGTAGATCTGCTTGTTAGGTTTAGGGTTTCTCATTAGGGATTTCATGGATTATTAGATCTGTTATTATTTAGGATTCATTATCTTTCTTGTTCTTCATCATAGGTTGTTCTCAATGCTAGATCTTTGATTAGTCATCTGGATTTAGATCTTAGGATTATTAATTGATATGAGAATATAATTGATTTTCCTGATAAAACCTTTGGTGAGCAAAATTATTTCTTGCAAAGAGATTTGATTTAATAATTTTGTGAACAATCTAAACTTGTTTTTAAAGCTGATTTATTACCTAGAATTTTGCAAAGAGATTTGGATTTTCTGGTTTTAAATTTAGATAATATTTGCAGTGAGAACTGATTTATTTTATAATTGTGTTTAGAGTTCAAGAACGGTGCTTAATTGTTGAATCCTGCTTATTTAATTAATTGATCTGATTTTCCATGATTTCCTAAGAATTTCCCTAAGCCTAGCGTTTATTCCTATTGATTTACAACTCCTTTATTTTCTGTTTTTGCATTGCTATTTAAATTTAATATTTTGATTTAGCATAATTAAAAGAGTAATAAGTCTATTGTGTGAATCTAGAGTTCTTGTGGATTCGATCCCTAAGTACTACAATTGATCTCTTAATTTGAGAGAGTAGCTCAGGGTTAAATTTGAGCATATCAAATTTTGGCGCCGTTGCCGGGGACTCTTTTGATTCACCATTAGATTAAAATCTTTGATTTTGTCTAAATTTTTCTTTTTCTGTTTTACTCACACGCTTTTGTTTCTTTTCTCTTGTGTGTTTCAGGTTCATGCCTAAGCCTAGCACCAGGAAAAATCCTACTGGTCCAGTTATTAAGCTTACAAACCAAGAGTTAGGACAACTAGAGCGTGAAAACACCAAAGCAGCCAAATCAGCGAAGATGGCCAATATAATCATATTGAGACCTGATGAGGCTGGGGTTTTGAAGGATCAAGAGGGTAATGTGTACAACGAGCAAGGCCAGAAACTTGATGCTGAAGGACGGGTTATTCAGGAAGAACTCGTCGTGGCCGGTGAGAATGCAGATGGCGTCGATCGACGCAACGTCGGCATCGATCGACGCAACCAGGACGGCATCGATCGATGCAATGCTGGCATCGATCGACGCAATGCCGGTGCCGGTGCGAATGGTGCAGATTTGGGTGGCAATGACCAGCAGATTGTTCAGCCTAGACGGGACAACAATGGAGAGCTTGTCAAGACTCTTGCGGACTTCAACAGACCAGACTTATTCTATGAGAACCGTTCTGCAATTGTCCCTCCTCCATTCCCAAGGAATGACTTTGAGCTGAAGCCTGCCTACTTCGCTCTTGTTGGACAAAGGCCATTCCAGAACCTGCCAAATGAGAAGCCTCTAGATCACATTGAACACTTTGAGGACATTGTTACTAGCATCAAGGCTAATGGAGTCACTGAAGACTACCTCTACTGCAAGCTTTTCCCCTACTCTCTTGCTGGGGAAGCTTCTCATTGGCTAAGGCAGCTCAAACCAGGATCTCTGACAACCTGGCATGACATCAAGGTGGCATTCTTGAACTACTTCTATGATGATGCCATGTCTGATGAGCTGAGGATCAAGCTCTCCACCTTTAGACAAGGACCAACTGAATCTTACAAAGCTGCTTGGGTAAGATTCAAAGCATACCAGAGGGACTGTCCACATCATGGATTTTCAGAGGTGCAATTGATCAGTATCTTCTTTAGCGGGATTGACTGGAGGTATCAGATGGCTTTGGATGCTGCTAGTGATGGGAACTTCAAGACAAGATACCCAGATGATGCTGAGAAGTTGATAGAAAGGCTAGCATCAAGCGACAGTACCAAGAATGCAGACTTAGAGCGGAAAAGAGCACATGAAGGCAATGGTTCAAATCAGTTTGCTGCAGCGAATGCTAAGTTGGATACAGTGCATAATCTTCTTGTGGGAAAGAAGTCTGTCCATTTTGCTGAAGATGTTGAGACTTTTGAGCCAAAGCCA
>NC_025699.1:9274004-9274714 GCF_000633955.1 Camelina sativa | reverse complement strand
TGTAGAAGATTTGGTTATGAACTTTGAGATGGACAAGTTGAGAAGGGTTCCAACTATTGATGGTCAGACATTTTCTGTGGAGGTTGTTTCTGATGACAATCTGATCATTGAGCTTCATGTAGACAGTACTGCTGGGTATGTCGAGGAGTTGGAGACTATTGAGAAAGTGAGCAAGCAAGCTGTTAAGCTTGAAGATTGGAGTGGGGATCATCTAATCAGTACTAGAGACCATGATGAGGTTCTAATGCATGATAAGTCGCTGGTAGATGACGTTTTTGTGATGGAAACACAGATTGCTGAGATTAGTTGCAGAAGCGTTGAAGAAACACGAGTTCAGAGACTTGCATCGATCGATGCAGCTGTTGCATCGATCGACACTCCTTCCAGAGACGGCTCGGACTTGTCCAAAACTGAAGATTCTCGCGTTGGATCCTTAGCTGCAAGTGCTAGACCAGTTGTAAAGCTGAAATCTCATCATTCCACAGTCCAGAACCCAGAGGTAAGGCCAAGGTATGCATCTCCTTCTCCCAAACCTTCTCCTATCATCAATAAGACTTTCAAAGGTACAAAAACTGTTGTGCAGTTAACCAAGCCGCGAGATTATCGCAGTGTGCTTGTTTCTTCTGTTGATGATTTTCCAGGACTTAAAAGAAAGCCACCCATCCCTCAGTCCCGTCCTGGTCCTGCTCCTCACATCCTTGTCAAACCTC
>NC_025699.1:9255747-9273726 GCF_000633955.1 Camelina sativa | reverse complement strand
ACCCAAACCTTCTCCTATCATCAATAAGAATTTCAAAGGTACAAAAACTGTTGTGCAGTTAACCAAGCCGCGAGATTATCGCAGTGTGCTTGTTTCTTCTGTTGATGATTTTCCAGGACTTAAAAGAAAGCCACCCATCCCTCAGTCCCGTCCTGGTCCTGCTCCTCACATCCTTGTCAAACCTCATGCAGCTAAAGCCTACACACCCCTTGGATGAAGAGGACATCCTCTCAGAAGCATTCACTGCCATGTTCCGATCCACCGGATGCCTGAGATCCGACACAGTCAAGCTAATGACTGAAAACTTATGATAAACCAGAAGCACCAAATGATTTAGCCGACCACACAGAACCGTCTTCTAAATACAAGCCTAGCGTAGTATGATCTCCAAGGTTTCTCCAGAAGACCTATAAAACCAGTAAAATTAGGAATTCACACACCAAGTGATAAGAAAAGAACTTCTCTTTATTATCTGAATGAACTGTTTACAACTGATAACGAGATCGGCCTCTAGTCGCAGCTAGATCATAACCGATTACTCAAAGTCACATAAGACTCTGTTTCAACCAACAAACAACATACCAACTAACTCCTTTTTACAAAGTTTATATACAAAAAAAAAAATCTTCATTTACTCGCACGTGTTCTCTTCCTGATTCACACGTGCTCCTCCTTCTCTATTCTTCCTCCTTGTGTAGAGCTGATGGGGCTTATCACACACATCCTCATCTCATATATAATAAACTAAAAGAAACTATTCCCAAAAAGGAGGATTAAATCACTAATTTAAGAGCCAGGATTGATAAGAAGGTGAGAGCGTTACCAGATGCAACGAGCGTCTGTAGAGGTGAGCGAAGAAACAGAACATTGGACGACGGAGACTTTTAACTCCTTCACGACGGTTCAACGACGGGTGGGATAGACAAGCCCGTCGGAAAAACTTCTAAAAAGCTTCCAAAGTTTCACTGAGTTTCTCTGTTTTTAATTTGATCCTCATAAAATATCAAAATGGCCCCTTTACTTATTCAGACATGTCTATATGACCCCAACAAATAAATATTTATACAAAAAGCTCCCCGCGTTATTTTTTTCTAATTATGATCAGTAAAACCCTATTATTTCTTGTCTTCGTCTTCTTCTTGTTCCACTTTCTTTTGTCTTCCCCTTTCTCTCCAATTTATTTACAGTTTTTCGTTTTCTTCAATTCGCGAAACACACACTAGCTTGAAGATTCTTGTTGGGATCAAGTACTCTTCCTTATTATTTTTTTCGAGAAAAGGGGTTTGATTGGTTTTGGGGGGAAGGAATCAGCAAAAACAAAATTACGAAATGGTAGGTTCATGATTTCGATCGGGTAAAAAATCGATCGAGAATGAGTCAGCCTTCAGTGATTCTTGCTACGGCTAGCTATGATCACACGATCCGATTCTGGGAAGCCGAAACTGGTCGATGTTACCGTACCATTCAGTATCCTGATTCGGTTTGTTTTTCTCTCTCTCTCTCTCTCTCTCTCTCTCACTTGACTTTGTGAATTCTGTATCAGATAGCTTATGGAGTACAAGACTGATACAAATTACTGTTTTTTTTTGTATTGATTCAGCATGTAAATAGATTGGAGATAACCCCAGATAAGCGTTATCTAGCAGCAGCTTGCAATCCTCATATACGTCTCTTTGATGTCAATTCCAACAGTCCTCAACCTGTAATTATCTTTTCTTTCTTTTTTCTTCATTTTTGGTGTTTTCTTTTGTATTTTTCTATGATTTTGAAGGAGTGTTGGTGCGTAATCAGGTGATGACCTATGATTCACATACCAACAATGTTATGGCAGTAGGATTCCATTGTGAGGGTAAATGGATGTATTCTGGATCAGAGGATGGCACTGTTAAGATTTGGGACTTGAGGTAAAGGTTATGTCATCTTCTTGTTTGTTTCTTTTAGCTTAATGTTTAATAGGTTCATTCATTCGATGTGTGGATTCTAGAAATGGACAAGGATACTCAATACAAAGTTACGAAAAATCCTTAGAACATTCCTGAAGCATACAGACCTTATTAACTTGATTTGTATTCTTAGCAACAAGTTTGCTGACTTGTAAACCAAAAATGCAGGGCTCCGGGTTGCCAAAAGGAGTATGAAAGCGTTGCCGCAGTTAACACTGTTGTTTTGCACCCAAATCAGGTACATCAAACTATCCCAGTCATCTGTTAGTGTCGTGCTGTCTTGGTAGTTTGTTTAAAGAGAGCTGCGGTGTTACTGCTATTGAAACAGTTGTGCTTGTTTTTCTGGTAGGTATCTGTTTGGTCTTTATCTGAACTTTCTCTTTTGTACAGACTGAATTGATATCTGGAGACCAAAATGGAAATATACGTGTATGGGATCTCAGAGCAAATTCGTGTAGCTGTGAACTGGTAACCGCCTTTGACACGTGTTAATATCTTTATCCTAGTTACATTTCTTAGAATCCGTAGATAATCACTTGGGGTGTAAATATAGGTGCCAGAGGTTGATACAGCTGTACGGTCTTTAACGGTTATGTGGGATGGGACAATGGTGGTTGCTGCTAACAACCGTGGAACATGTTATGTATGGCGCTTGCTGCGTGGAAAGCAGGTAGTTTTCTGATATGTAAACATTTCTTTAGTCATGCAACAGTCGCGTTCCTATGATTTCCCATGCCACTAAACACTCATTTATCTTCTTTCAGACACTGACCGAGTTTGAGCCCCTTCATAAGCTACAAGCTCATAATGGTCACATCCTTAAATGCCTCCTCTCTCCCGCAAACAAGTAATGTGTTTCGTTTTCTTTTTCTTGAAACCATTTACTTCTTCTTCTCTCTTCAAAGTTGTATATTTGTTAGCAGATATCTAGCGACCGCGTCATCTGATAAAACCGTCAAAATATGGAACGTCGATGGTTTCAAACTAGAGAAAGTTTTAACAGGTATGGTCTCCATGTTTTTTGCTAACATGATTCGTTCTCCCTTTACCTTTTCTTACAGTCATTAATCTTATTGAACAGGACATCAAAGATGGGTCTGGGACTGCGTATTCTCAGTTGATGGTGAATTTCTTGTAACAGGTACTGATCTCTATCTTAACTTAAAGCAAAAATATAAACAGAACAATCTTTCAAACTGTTTGTGATTTCTGTATTATCTGAACAGCATCATCGGACATGACGGCTAGATTGTGGTCGATGCCAGCGGGAAAAGAAGTGAAGGTGTACCAAGGTCATCATAAAGCCACTGTGTGTTGTGCACTCCACGATTAAAAACCTTAAGAAGAATGAATAAAAGCTAAAATTATGAACAACAAACAAACCACGATTGTGTTCTTTGTATTGTGTTTTAGAAAAACTCTTGGCAGTGTACATCATTATTCTCAATCGGAGTCGTTTTTAATTGCTCTTCTGATCTTTCTGCGATGATCAAACATTTCTCAACTCCACAACCCAAAAAAAAAACACAAACAGCTCCAACTAAAACTAATATCATAAGAAGCCCATGTACGGCCCAAATTCTGACAAGGAATCGTCGTCGGCCCAAATAAGCAGTGTCTCCTTGCTGAAACCACCGCACACCTAAACCCTAATTTCTTCAGTTTTCTTTTGACCTAGAGTATAAATAGCGACATTTCACTGAACCTCCAAATCTCTCGCTCTGTTACGCCATTTTCGTGAGTAAGAAGAAGAAACACTAGAGTCTCTCCCCCCCACACCAAAACCTCTAACCATGGCCGAGGGACTTGTGTTGAAGGGCACTATGCGCGCCCACACCGATATGGTAACCGCCATCGCTACACCGATCGATAATTCCGACATCATCGTCACAGCGTCGCGTGACAAATCCATCATCCTCTGGAAACTCACAAAGGACGACAAGTCATACGGTGTTGCTCAGCGTAGGCTCACAGGTCACTCTCATTTCGTTGAAGATGTGGTTCTCTCATCTGACGGTCAGTTCGCACTCTCCGGAAGCTGGGACGGTGAGCTTCGTCTCTGGGATCTCGCTACCGGCGTCTCAACCCGTCGTTTCGTCGGACACACGAAAGATGTGCTCTCCGTTGCGTTCTCCGTTGATAACCGTCAGATCGTATCTGCGTCTCGTGACTGTACGATCAAGCTGTGGAACACACTCGGTGAATGCAAGTACACGATCTCCGAAGGTGATGGTCACAAGGAGTGGATTAGCTGTGTTAGGTTTAGCCCCAACACGCATGTGCCCACCATTGTCTCTGCTTCGTGGGATCACACCGTCAAAGTGTGGAACCTACAGAACTGTAAGCTGAAGAACTCTCTTGTTGGACATACTGGTTACCTTAACACTGTTGCTGTCTCGCCTGATGGTTCGCTGTGCGCCAGTGGTGGTAAAGATGGTGTTATCTTGTTGTGGGATTTGGCTGAGGGAAAGAAGCTTTACTCGCTTGAGGCTGGCTCTATCATTCACTCGCTTTGTTTCAGTCCTAACAGATACTGGCTTTGTGCTGCGACAGAGAACAGCATTAAGATCTGGGATCTTGAGAGCAAGACTGTTGTTGAGGACTTGAAGGTTGACCTCAAGGCTGAGGCTGAGAAGGCTGATGGTGGCGTTGGAACTGGTAACCAGAAGAAGGTATGTCATTATTCTTACAATTTCGACTTGGTTGTCCGATAGTGATTGGTTCTCTTGTTTATACGAATCAATTGTTTGTGCTGCAATTGATTGTTTTAGTGAATGCACCAAAAAGTAGTTATGAATTTGTACTAGTGTTTATGGCCAAAAAATGAATTTTTGGTTTGAAATTGCATAAATATATGTTCCTAGGATTAGCTTTCAATCTCTGAAATGGTACTCTGCTCCAAAGGTTTTGACTTTGATGTTAACAGATAGGAAGAGATTGATTGATTATGTTTCTAAAGGGATTGTGTAATGAAAATGCAGGTGATCTATTGCACAAGCTTGAACTGGAGTGCAGATGGAAGCACATTGTTCAGTGGTTACACTGATGGAGTTGTCAGGGTCTGGGGTATTGGTCGTTACTAGAGACAAGAAGAAGAAGAGGATGAAGAAGACTGATGAGTGTTAGACCATCCACAATGGTGTGGGACTTTTTTTGGTCCCCCACATTTAATACTAATATTTTGAGGGTTTCTTATTTTTAGTAGGAGCATTGGTGTGTATTTGGGTTTGGTCCCCCAAATAAAATAATATTATTTTGAAAGTTTAAAGATTAATTATTTAAAGAAAGAAAATACAAAAACATACAATTTAGAAATTAATAACATTAAAAATATAACATAAAAACATCAAAACCAAAACAAACATTTTATTCAACTCATAGAAATTTTAAAATCAAACTTCATTATCCGGAAGATGTCCAAAGTTTGTCCAAATATGCTCAATCAAATCATGTTTTAGTTGATCATGAGCTTGTTTATCCCGAAGTCTTGTTTGACGAGTAATCGTACTGCTGATATTTGAACCCACACCGGCGGCACCAACGGTAAATGTTTGATCCACATGTTCTCCGTGTTGAAATTCAGAAATAATGTTTCGGTAACTGTATGTATGTCGTTCGTCTTCGACAATCATATTATGGAGTATTATGCATGATCTTATTACATTTGCCATTTTGTTTTTATCCCATAAACGAGACGGATTTTTAATAACGGCGAATCTAGCTTGCAAGACTCCAAAGGCACGCTCAACATCTTTCCTAACAGCTTCTTGTTTTTTAGAAAAGAGAGATTTTTTCCTACCTTGTGGAAGTCGGATTGATTGAATAAAAGTTGCCCAATTTGGATAAATACCATCAGTGAGATAGTACGCCAAGTTGTACTCCCTTCCGTTGACAACAAAGTTGACTTCCGGAGCTTGACCGGTTATTATGTCATCAAAAACATTAGATCGATCAAGAATATTAAGATCGTTCATAGTACCTGGAGCTCCAAAAAAGGCATGCCATATCCAGAGGTCATACGAAGCTACTGCTTCCAACACAATTGTAGGTTTTCCGGTTGACCGTGAATACATGCCTTTCCAAGCCGTGGGACAATTCTTCCACCCCCAATGCATACAGTCAATGCTACCAATCATCCCGGGAAATCCACGCTGTTCATTCTGAAAGAGTAGTCTTTGTAGATCCTCCTGTGTAGGACGTCTTAAGTATTCATCTCCAAACACTTGGATGATGCCGGCGGTAAATTCGTGCAAACATTCTCGAGCTGTCGAAGCACCAATTCGGACATACTCGTCAACACTGTCAGACGAAGTACCATATGCCAATTGACGAATTGCTGCAGTACATTTTTGTATAGGTGAAAGACCAGCACGTCCGGTTGCATCCTGGCTTTGGCGGAAATATTGGATTTCGGTAGAGAGACGTTGCACAATTCGCATGAACAGTGGCTTGTGCATGCGAAACCGTTGCCGGAATAAATATTCTGGATATGTGGGAGTGTCACTAAAATAATCATTCCAAAGATTATTGTGGCCTTCTTCCCGGTTTCGCTCGATAAAAATCCTTTCTTGTGGCTGGTTTGGTTCGGGGATATTTTGGGAGACATCATAAATATTTTCTAAATAAGCATCAAAATGATCACTATCATCTGCTTGGTAGTGATAGTGATCATCATCTCCATGGTAATGATAATGGTTTGAAGATGATCCCATTTCAAGAGAAAGGAAAAGAAATGAAGAAATGACTTTGTATTAAAGAGAGAAGAAGAGAATGGAAGTTAAAGGAAGAGAGCGAGAGTATTTTGTTGCTTTGATCTTATTTGATGAAATGAGTTGCTACTTTGGTTATGAAGAAAGGAAGATAAAGAAATGACTTGTGTTGTTGGTTTGGTCGTGTTTGGTGTGAGTTATCATATATATAGTGGAGTTCCAGTTTGTAACCCGTGAGAGACCAAAACAAAAGAACATACATGATTACACCAACAACAAGTACCCGTGACAGAGACCAACACGTCCGTAGTCAAAATACATGTAATACCCGTGAGAGACCAAAACAAAACAACATACATGATAAGAAAACAACAAGTACCCGTGTAAATCATTACACCAACATGAACAAAATACATGTGAAAATGATGATTACACCTACAACCAGCAAATCAGTAAATTTTCTTAACTTATTTTCCTTACATATCTCATTAACTACATTCTCCAACCTTACCAGACTCTGCTTCATCCATACGAATCAATGCATCTAGCTCTCTATCCGCAGTGTCCTCTGAGTACTTATCAGCCAGATCAGATGAAGAAGGCTGGGAATAGCTATAGTCGTGGCCCATGTCTTACGTAACCTGAAGATAAACAAGAAGAAGCAGATTAGACTTAGTACAACAATACACAATCTGATTAAGTTAGTTTATACAATAGCCGAGTTACTAGAAATTACAATAGCCGAGTACTAAAATAGACTTATATTAATTTAGATTGAAACAAGAAATACACAACTGAGCAAGAAATACTTAAACAGGAAATACAAATCAAACAACCAGGGAATACAAATCAAATACATAAGCCGAGTACTAAGCAAGAAAAACAAACAACAAACACATTCTATAATATCAGAAATACTGGGACACTATCTTGTTCATGATGATTTCTTCACTCGCACTCAAGGGTTCTTTTTTGGCTAGGAGAGTGTCTAGGATGGCCAGCTTCTGTAGTTTCTCCTTTTCAGCTAATTCCTCTTTCTTGACATCCCACATGCTCTTATACTCAGCAAGAGTCTTCACGTTTGTGGACTGAGCATTGTTCCTCTTCGCCTTGGCAGCCTTGATCCCTTCTGGCCTCTTCTCAGACTCCTCAACACTGCAGCTTGATGACTGCGAACCTTCACCAGCTTGTTTCCTCTTTGTTGCAGGCTGAGCTGGGGTCGTGTTAATAGTGTTAAGGGATAGAAATTTCTGCTCAAACCTTAAACGAAACCAACAATGTTCAAGGTTGAATCTCTTGTTATGGGCAGCGAAGTAGATATCATGTGCATTCTTCATGATATCATTTTCAGAATGACCAGAGCTGTTCTGTCTCTCCGCAGCTGCGAATGCGGCACAGAACTTGTTAGTATGGTCATTTATCTTGTGCCAACGCTGCTTGCAATGTGTCACCAGCATCTGTTCCCCACCGTTTCTAGCGTGAGGAGTGTCACAATAGTATTTTTGAATCCTGCTCCAGAAGCTTCCTCCCTTTTGTTGATTTGCAACGATGGGATCTTTTGAAGTGTTGAGCCATGCGGAGATCAAGACTTCATCATCAGCAGGTGTCCATGTCTTTCTCTCCTTGCGCTCTTTTGGTGTTTCTTGCGAGCTGTGAGGAGAAGGTTGGGAGCTGTGAGGAGAAGGTTGGGAGCTGTGAGGAGAAGGTTGTGAGCTCTGTCCAGAAGGTGGATAACTTTCCCAATGAAAGTTATCATTTAAACCACCTTCTTCTTGACTGTTAAGCAAGTTGAAGTAAGAAGAAGACTGAAAGAAGGGATTATTAGAATCCATAGGAAGAAACGGATAAGGAAGAGAAGGAATGCGAGGAGAAGAGAAGATAAGAGCAGAGAAGAGAAGCGGGTATAGAAGATGATCAATGCGAAGAGAAGAGAAGAGAAAAGCAGAGATTAGAAGCGGGTATAGAAGAGAAGGAATGCGAAGATAAGAGATGCGAGTATAGAAGAGAAGTGAATATCATTTACAAGTGAGAAAGGGAAGATAAATGAAAGAGATTTATGGTTTAAAACCTTACTTGCAATAACTATCAAAACTTAAAGACCAAACAACAAATGTCTAATCACAATTTATGACAAGTACACATTACAACTACCAAATTAAACAAGAAACTATGAACAAACAACACTAAAATTAAATACAACCAACTACACAACAATGCTACCAATTTATTACAAGTAAACATTACAACTACCAAATGAGAAACCTAAAAAAAAACACAACCATACGAATCAATGCGAGACATCATACGAATGACATTGTTAAAAAAATTTATCCAAAAATCATACGAATGACAATGACTATCTTAATCAACCAAAAGTTGTATCAAAATCAATGTCAAAAACATTTTACCAACCATACCAATGACACAACAATCACCAAATTGAAAACCTTGATAAAAAAAAATTTAACCTATCTCAATGTTAAAAAAATAGACCGAGACACAAAGATGATGATCCTTTAACATTTAAGAAAAAAAAACCAAAGTTTAACGATACTCAATGTTTTAAAAAAATTTTGACCAAGACACAAACATGTTTATAAGATCAACAACTACAGCAAAGGACAAACGACACAGACACAACTCGATCTTCACACAGAGACATAACGATCCATCGAACAAATGAAAAAAACAAAAAAAACACCAAAGAAACATAACCTAAATCATTTACCCTAATTCAATATCCCTAAATCAATAACCCTAATTCAATAACCCCAATTAATTAACCCTAATTGAATAACCCTAATTCAATTACCCTAATTCGCAAACCCTAATTATCTAACCCTAATTCGATAATCCCAAATCCCTAACCCTAATTCGATAATCGGCGCCAATCAAGGTTAAATCTCATGTAGTGGGAAGAAGACTAACCTTATTTAGACGGATATCATCGGGAGAGAAGCTCGAACCGCCGGACAAGCTTCGGGTGACAGGGACAGATCGCTTCGGGAGAGAAGATCGAACCGCTGGACGTCTTAGGTATTGAAGATCGGACCGGCTTCGGATGCGACAGAAGATCGGCTTCGTTAATCTGGCAAGATTTTCCGGTGAAAAGAACAGAACGTCGTGGAGGATCGAATCGCCTTCGTGGTCGCCGTCAAGAGGGAGAAGAAAGAACTCGGGATGATTTTGTCTCCCGAATACATTTTTTTTAGACCTAGCTTATTCGAGAACAAATCACACGGCTACACGTGGCGAAGAGGACGGTAAAAAAACGTCCCCAAATAAGAACCGTTTTTCAGATATTGGGCTTTTTTCATTTAAATTTAAATCCAATAAATATTGGGGACGGGCCAAATCCACGCCATTGTGGATGGTCTTACGAATTCTCCAGAAAAAAAATTAGCTGTTTTTTTAAGTTTCTCCAATTTTTCCAGACTGGGTCAGTAATGTATTAGTCCCTCCCAAAACCTCTATGTTGGCAATTTTTGTTTAAATTTCCAGAAAGAACAACAAAGTCAAAACGCCGATACATTGGTTATCATTAGATCACTGTCTTAAAAGGGCACGATTTTGATTGCTATTTACATTACTGATCTTTGGATTGGTCTTAGAAAGGTTCAATATTCACGGTTCAGCCATCGTTTCACGACTATAATGTTGCGGTTTTGGTGCAAGATGTGATTGTTGACATCTCAGTCTCGCTTGTCAAAATATTATTTTGGGCCACATTAAAAGCCCACTAGTTAAGATTCTTTAGCCGACTTGGCGCACACACTTGAGCTAGGGCTTTTTATGTCTTTCAAAATTTGTAACCACCAGAAGCAGAGGAGACTTTCTTCTTAAGCTTTTAAACCTAACTTAGTTGTGTAAGTGTAACACCAATCTTTGCTGATGATGCTGTCCGATCTTCCAAGCGATTTGACAGAGGAAGTGCTCGTTAGGCTTCCAGTGACATCGATGAGAGCAGTGCGATTCGTTTGCAAAAAGTGGAACACGTTAACCAAAGAAGAGAGTTTTACAAAGAAGCACGTTGCTCGAGCCAAAGCAGCAGCAGCAAGGGAGGTGGTTGTGGTGATGAATGATCGAGTTAATCTGATGAGCGTCAACCTCCAGGGAATTCACAACAACGTCGACCCGCGAATAAACCATCTAGGTAAACTCGTTAGCCTAACCGATTTAGATGTCTGAAGTGTTTCACTGCGATGGTTTATTGTTATGCATCACGAGAGACCGCACTAGGTTCGTTGTTTGGAATCCGTATTGCGGCCAAACCCTGTATTTCAAACATAAGCGAAAGCACGTGATGGACAAGTATGCTATTGGATACGAGACGAGAGAATCGAGCGGCCGCAGCTATAAAGTTTTAAGATTTGATGGATGTACTCGGGAATACGTTTGTTATGAACTTGACTATATCAACTCTGAAACACGGATGGAGATTATCCCTACGCCTATCACTAGGGACTGGTATATACCTTTTCAACATTGTGGCGTGTCTCTCAAAGGAAATATTTATTGGTATGCTGGGCGAAAGTTTAATGAAGAAAGAGGAGTATTCTTCTTACTCTGTTTTGATTTTACAAGAAAGAGATTTGTACCGCATCTAAGTCTACCGTTTCTCTCTTATACGGGAGATACTCTAAGTCTATCTAGTGTTAGAGATGAGCAACTTGCAGTGTTATTTCAGAATGAAGATACATCATATATGGAGATATGGATTACGACAGAGATTGAGCCCGAAACAGTGTCGTGGAGCAAGCTGTTCTTTGCGGTGGAAGTTTTAAAGATTTCGGATAGCTGTGGGAGTTTCTTTGTAGACGAGGAGAAGAAAGTTGTCGTTGTTTTTGATGAAGAGAAGAACAGAGAAATGTGGGACCGCAACATAGCTGCTTATATCATTGGAGAGGATGGAATTATCACAAAAGTAGATTTAGGAAAAGCTGTAAGCAGTTCTCATCATCCACAAATGTGCTCTTGTGTTCCAAGTTTAGCGCAAATCAAATGACCACAACTGTAAAAAAATATATATATTTAGCTGCTTTTGTAAAATCTCTATTTTGACAACTTTTGTTTCGTTTCAATAAAAGAACCAAGTGTGTGTCACAAAAGCTAATTCATGGGTTATATCATCATATCAATGTATCAAAAGGTCCCTCACCACTGTTTTGGTTGCGTTTTACATTCTTGATCGTTTTGATCTAACCTCACACTAAAACGGCAAGGTGTGTGTTTATAATAATCTCAGACAGCACGGAGTTTTTTCCACAGGGACACTAAAAATGTATCATTGTCTCTCTCTCTCACAGATATCTTATTAACGGCACAAATGGCTGCAACGGATTAATGAAGCCGAGAGGAGAAGATAGTAATGGCGGTGGTTTCTGCAGGTGCTTTAGCTTTTCCTCCTTCTTTATCCGTCCGCGCCACCCTTAATCCTGAGACTAAAGATGAACAACAACAAGGGAGCACTAGCTCTACCCAGAAATTTACTTACAGTCGAGCTTCTCCCGCAGTCCGATGGCCACATTTGAATCTCCGTGAGACTTACGATTCCACAACTTCATCACCGTCGCAACCCGTGTCCCCCACCGATACAACGGATTCAGGCGAAGTCGTCGATTCGATTGGCTTTAACGAGCAGGAAAAGACGAAAGACGATGAAACCGCCGCCGTCGCCGTCGTGGCGAGTCGGAGAAGGAGAGTGAAGAAATTGAACAAAGTGGCGCTGATTAAGGCCAAGGATTGGAGAGAGAGGGTGAAGTTTCTTACGGATAAGATTCTGAGCCTAAAACCTAATCAGTTCGTTGCGGACGTTCTCGATGCTCGTCCCGTTCAGATGACTCCTACGGATTACTGTTTCGTTGTTAAATCAGTTGGTCAGGTGAGCTGGCAACGAGCTCTTGAGGTTTTCGAGTGGCTCAATCTCCGTCATTGGCACTCACCTAACGCTCGTATGGTTGCGGCTATACTCGGTGTTTTGGGAAGGTGGAATCAAGAATCGCTTGCCGTTGAGATTTTCACTAGGGCTGAGCCAACGGTAGGAGATACTGTTCAAGTGTACAACGCGATGATGGGTGTTTATTCTCGTAGTGGCAAGTTTTCGAAAGCACAGGAGCTGCTCGACGCAATGCGTCAGAGAGGGTGTGTTCCAGACCTTATTAGTTTCAATACTCTTATTAACGCTAGGCTTAAGTCTGGTGGGGTGACTCCGAATTTAGCTGTTGAGTTATTAGATATGGTTAGGAATTCGGGTCTTAGGCCTGATGCTATCACTTACAACACTCTGCTCAGTGCGTGTTCGCGGGATTCTAATTTGGAAGGTGCTGTGAAGGTTTTTGAGGACATGGAAACTTATCGTTGTCAGCCTGATTTGTGGACTTATAATGCCATGATATCTGTTTATGGAAGATGTGGGCTTGCTGCTGAAGCTGAGAGGCTATTCATGGAGTTGGAGCTTAAAGGTTATTCACCTGATGCAGTGACATACAACTCTTTGCTCTATGCTTTTGCTAGAGAAAGAAATACAGAGAAGGTGAAGGAGGTGTACAAAGAAATGCAGAAAATGGGGTTTGGGAAAGATGAGATGACTTATAACACGATCATTCACATGTATGGCAAGCAGGGGCAACTTGATCTTGCGCTACAGCTTTATAAAGACATGAAAGGTCTGTCAGGTAGAAACCCTGATGCTATTACTTACACTGTTTTGATCGATTCACTTGGAAAAGCAAACAGAACCGTGGAAGCCGCAGCTATAATGTCTGAGATGCTCGATGCTGGGATTAAACCAACTCTGCAGACGTACAGTGCTCTAATCTGCGGTTATGCCAAGGCTGGGAAGCGAGAAGAGGCTGAGAATACTTTCAGTTGCATGTTGCGCTCAGGTACTAAACCTGATAATTTAGCGTATTCTGTAATGTTGGATGTATTACTAAGAGGCAACGAGACAAGAAAGGCGTGGGTTTTATATCGTGATATGATTTCTGACTGTCAGACACCGTCTCACAGTCTGTATGAGTTGATGGTACTTGGACTTATGAAGGAAAATAGGTCAGACGACATTCAGAAAACCATTAGAGACATGGAAGAATTGTGTGGCATGAACCCACTAGAGATTTCATCAGTTCTTGTGAAGGGTGAATGCTTTGACCTTGCTGCTAGACAGTTGAAAGTGGCTATCACCAATGGGTATGACCTGGAAAACGACACTCTATTATCTATCTTGGGTTCCTACAGTTCATCAGGCAGGCATTCAGAAGCGTTTGAGTTACTTGAATTTTTGAAAGAACACGCCAGTGGATCTAAAAGTCTTATAAATGAAGCTCTAATTGTTATACATTGCAAAGTTAACAATATTAGTGCTGCTCTAGATGAATATTTTTCTGACCCATGTGTTCATGGCTGGTGTTATGGCAGTTCCACCATGTATGAGACTCTATTACACTGCTGTGTAGCAAATGAACATTACGCTGAAGCTTCTCAAGTTTTCTCTGACCTGAGACTATCTGGCTGTGAAGCTTCAGAAAGTGTTTGTAAAAGCATGGTTGTTGTGTATTGCAAGCTTGGCTTTCCAGAGACAGCTCATCAAGTGGTTAATCAAGCTGAGACAAAAGGCTTCCACTTTGCCTGTTCGCCTATGTATACTGATATCATCGAGGCTTATGGAAAACTAAAGCTATGGCAGAAAGCGGAGAGTGTGGTTGGCAACCTAAGACAAAGTGGACGAACACCTGATCTTAAGACATGGAACAGCTTGATGTCGGCTTATGCTGAGTGTGGCTGTTATGAACGGGCAAGGGCTATTTTTAACACTATGATGAGGGATGGTCCATCTCCTACTGTTGAATCCATCAATATCTTGTTGCATGCTTTGTGTGTTGATGGGAGACTTGAAGAGCTCTACGTTGTTGTTGAAGAATTGCAAGATATGGGCTTTAAGATTAGCAAAAGCTCCATTCTTTTGATGCTTGACGCATTTGCCCGGGCTGGAAATATTTTTGAGGTAAAGAAGATATACAGTAGTATGAAAGCAGCTGGTTACTTACCCACAATTCGCCTTTATAGGATGATGATTGAGCTTCTCTGCAAAGGGAAACGAGTTAGAGATGCTGAAATTATGGTCTCTGAAATGGAAGAGGCCAATTTCAAGGTTGAGCTCGCTATATGGAATTCCATGTTGAAGATGTATACGGCTATCGAGGATTACAAGAAGACAGTTCAAGTATACCAGAGGATAAAAGAAACTGGAGTGGAACCAGATGAGACCACTTACAATACTCTCATTATAATGTATTGTAGAGACAGACGACCAGAAGAAGGGTACTTGCTGATGCAGCGAATGAGAAATATTGGTCTGGACCCAAAACTGGACACATACAAGAGCTTGATCTCTGCTTTTGGTAAGCAAAAATGCCTTGAACAAGCTGAACAACTGTTTGACGAGCTTCTCTCCAAAGGTTATAAACTAGACCGTTCATTTTACCACACGATGATGAAAATATCCCGAGATTCTGGAAGTGACTCCAAGGCAGAGAAATTGTTGCAAATGATGAAGAGTGCAGGAATAGAACCAACACTTGCTACAATGCATTTGCTTATGGTTTCATATAGTTCGTCAGGAAATCCCCAAGAAGCTGAAAAAGTTCTTAGTAACCTGAAAGAAACAGACGTGGAACTAACAACTCTGCCTTATAGCTCAGTTATTGATGCTTACCTTCGGAGCAAAGATTATAACAGTGGAATAGAAAGGCTTTTGGAAATGAAGAAAGAGGGCCTGGAGCCCGACCACAGGATATGGACTTGCTTTGTTAGGGCAGCGAGTTTCTCCAAGGAAAAAAGTGAAGTCATGTTGCTGCTGAAAGCTCTTCAAGATATTGGTTTTGATCTTCCTATCAGGTATGGATGATCTGATGTATTCCATAAAAATGATTGGTCTGTTAGTCATGTTTATGGTTTTATTATTAAAGATATTATAATTTTGATACAGGATCATCATATGGTACTAATAATTATGTGTTTTTTGATGATACCTACCAGGCTTTTAGCTGGAAGACCTGAGTTGTTAGTTCCTGAGGTGGATGAATGGTTCGAGAAACTGAGACCCATAGAGGACAATGCTGCTCTTAATTTTGCTAATGCTCTTTTAAATCTTCTTTGGGCGTTTGAACTCAGAGCTACTGCATCATGGGTATTCCAATTGGCAATCAAAAGGGGTATCTTCAGTCGCGATGTTTTTAGGTCAGTCGTCTAAACATATGTCATGAATGGTGTCAACACTCACCCTTAAACTGGTCAACACTTGTTTCTCGTGAAAACGTTTTCGAATGCACCGAGTATTTAGCAGTCACATTTACGATTGACGTTGATTTTTCAGGGTGGCGGACAAAGACTGGGGTGCTGATTTCAGAAGATTGTCGGGAGGTGCAGCACTTGTTGCCCTGACTCTATGGCTTGACCACATGCAGGCAATTTCTCTCTTTCTTCTCTCTTAATTTCTCTGCATCTTCGCATCATATTTCACAAATCCCTTCATAACTGAAGATCGTATGACATATAATCATCTCATATTCACCAATAACCCTCAACCTCTGCTACAATTCTTTTCCCATTTTCAGGATGCATCACTTGAAGGGTACCCAGAGTCTCCAAAATCAGTTGTCTTAATCACAGGGACCGCAGAATACAACGGCATATCCCTGGACAAAACGCTGAAGGCATGTCTCTGGGAGATGGGTTCTCCATTTCTTCCCTGCAAGACGAGAACTGGGCTTCTAGTGGCCAAAGCTCACTCTCTGAGAATGTGGTTGAAGGACTCACCATTCTGCTTCGACTTGGAGCTAAAAGACTCGGTGTCCTTACCAGAATCAACCTCAATGGACCTGATCGACGGGTGTTTCATAAGACGTGGACTTGTTCCTGCGTTTAACCACATCAAAGAGAGACTTGGCGGATTTGTTTCACCAAAGAAGTTTTCGAGACTGGCATTGCTACCAGACGAAATGAGAGAACGAGTGATAAAGACAGATATAGAAGGACATAGACAGAAGATAGAGAAGATGAAGAAAAATAAGGGAAATGAAGTGATTAGTGTTAACCCTCGAAAGAAGTTCGTCAGAAAGTAAGTAAGTGATGTCATGATATCGTACTATCATATTACACATTTGTAATTATTGTATACAGTTTCGATTTTTCTTATTGTCATTAGAAATTTAGAAATAAGCGTCTTCATGTAATATTTATCAATAGGATTAATAAATTAAAAAGAGTACTACAATTTACATCTAACAATTTTTTCCCGTTGAATTAAAAATTGTACTTAGGTTCAACTTATTTATTGTTAAATTCAAGATATTTTCTTTGTTGTTAAAAAATCAGTGAAACTATTGGTTTTCTATAAAGATGCGTGGATTAGACGTATTTTATACATACAACAAATTTCAAAATTTTCAAGAGCGAAAGAAACACCTAATTTGGTGTGTCTTGGTTCTCGATAGGAACTACTGCAGACACTTTCCTTCTCCTCCTAGGCGTAAGTTTTTTTAAACCAGTGGTGTTGTTCGAAGTTTCTGCAACACGTTTGCGCCTTCGTCTTTGTTTCTCCTCTGCAATGTCTTGGATCTCGTTAGACGGTTCCACTTCCAACAACCTCTCCTCTCCTCCATTGTTTGGTTCATTTTCACGAACAGTCTCATTCTCTTGTCTACATACATCTCCTGAGCATTTCTCTAATCTTTTCCTCCGTCTCTTTGGTTGCCTCTCTGCATCTGACTTCTTCTGTCTGCATCAACAAAACAGTGAATTTAGATTCACAAAAGCTGTGCAATTGCGTGTGTGTGTGTGTGTAAGGAATAATCTATTAACTTACTTGGCTTTGCCTTTCTTCTTCAGGGCTACACTATCGGGTTCTGGCTCTGGAGATATATCCGGTAGTGCCAATATAGCGCCTGTGACAAGAGCAGGACGCTCTGATTCCCGGTCAACAAAATTACCTACAATAGCTTCTTTCCGTAACCTTCTAGCTTCTTGTAAAAGAGCCACTTGATGAGGATATAAAGTCTTCCATCTCCTCAGGCACTGATTGTCAGTACGACAAGACAGATCCGAAGCCACCTTGGACCAGCTATATCCATGTTTTGCAATTGCTTCTCTCAACTTTTCATCCTCTGCCTCAGTCCACTTTCCACGATTTAATTTGGGCTCTAAACAATTTACCCATCTCTCTCGACACTGAGTCGCAGTACGTCCAGGAACAAACTGAGAAATCTTATGCCAGTTTTGAGATCCGAAGAGTGTCACAGCTACTTTCACACGTTTGTCTTCCTCTAAGC
>NC_025699.1:9240526-9255620 GCF_000633955.1 Camelina sativa | reverse complement strand
AGTCCACTTCCCACGATTTAATTTGGGCTCTAAACAATTTACCCATCTCTCTCGACACTGAGTCGCAGTACGTCCAGGAACAAACTGAGAAATCTTATGCCAGTTTTGAGATCCGAAGAGTGTCACAGCTACTTTCACACGTTTGTCTTCCTCTAAGCTCCATCTTCCTTTTCTTGTAGGGCGAAGGGACTTTTTCCATCTGCGAATAGAGAGGAAGGAAATCAGATAAACCATTTAAACATGCATCTGAATGCATAAACAAACACATTCTAAAATCCTAGAAAAATGTCATCAATGGGTGTATATTGAGGTTATGATAAAATCCCACATCGGCTAAACATGGACTTGATGGGTGGTTTATAAAACCCTATAGACTTTTTTTTTCCCTAACAAACTAGCTATTGAGACAATTGATCGGACTAAAATATATTAAATTCATATAATTTGGTAGATGGAGGGAAACGTACGAGGCTACCTCTTCTTAGACAAAATAGTCAAACATACTGCAGAATTTGATATCTATCTCATAAAGAAAGGAGTGAATGTAAAAGATAAAAACTGACCTATTTGAGCACTGAGGTCCAGTTCTTCCTTTTAATACATTTGCAACAGATTGCCAGTCGTTATCGCCAAATAACTTTACTGCAGCACGAAGTTGATCATCTTCCTCTGAAGTCCATTCTTTCTTCAATATGCTTGCATTCAAGCTTCTCTGATATCGAGCCAAACATTGAAATGGGGTCCTATTTGTCCCTAGTGATACCGCAATATCAAGCCAATCTGTAAAACCCTTTTCTTCTATAATTAGGAGTAGGTTTTTGTCCTCTGCTTCAGTCCACGGACCGTGGTTAATCAATGGATCTTCCGAGCTCATCCACCTACAATGAGGCAAGTTAAAAAACTGAAATCTCAAAATAAGAGACAGAGTGATGGTATATGAAATGTGCACTCATAGATATGATTAAAGGCTGATTTATCTTCAAAACCAGAGTTCAACTAGAGGAGGAACTTACCGAGCTTCACATTCTGCAGCAGAACGGTCTTTGATATCCAAGGAATCCCAATTAATTTTCGGAAGAAACTGCCTAATCATTTCTGGTGTTATCTCAAGATTTCGGATCGATTCATTGATGGCGTCTATATCATATGTAGATCCTTCCAAATCACTGTTAAGAAATTGCGGTCAGTCAAACTCTTTCAGAAAAATATAACGAAAAAACTTGAAACTAATTCTGCATCTGAAATTATCAAAGCAGCAGATTTAAGGGTACTAGGCACCAGAAGATGATAGCACTTTAAAAGAGGATGAGCAAGTAGTACCTGGACTGTTCAATAGCTTCATAAAGTAGTATCTTTTGAACTTCTTGTTTTAGACCTTTTGCAAGGTTTTTGTTCTCCTGAGTAGACCATTTTCTCCGTTCCACTGAAACTGGATATTTCTCTAGTGCCATCCTATAATCTGCAACACAAGGGTTTTCCGGTGGACCCAACAGCAACGGATATGTCTTTTTATCATTACCCTAACAAAAAAACATTGGAATTTAAGATAAGAAATTTTTTCCATCAGAGTCTAGAGAAAAAAAAGACTACAAAACAACAGCAGAGGCAGGAAGACAGATCAAAGTATTACCTCGGAGCTATCACAAGGCACAGATTTTCGTGTTGAGATTAACTCCACACGAGGATCTTTCCTCTGAACAAGTGCCAGTTTCGTTATTCTCTTGCAAGAAGCTTGAAAATCTTTTACTATTTTAACATTTTTCTTGTGTTTCTCGTTCTGCTCGATTGTTGCTTCAAGTACTTCCAATTTTCTTCTAAGAAATTTCTGATATGCCCTGTTCTTCCTGATTGCATCAACAAAGGCTTGTGCAGCTTCAGGGAAAGTTGAACTCTCTGGCATAAGAGATAACTGGCTTGTCTCCAGGTGGTCATGATGCTCAGCGGAAGTATTGAAAAGTACATCAACAGAACGGCCATCTTGTACATCCTCAGAATCTGGCACTGTGACAATCGATTTCCCGTGATCTGGAAAGCTTTCACAAGTATTAGATCTACTCAATATTTCGCGTGAAGGTTCATTATCCGAGTCATGTACCTGCTTTTTCTTCCCGGCAGAATCATTCATGAAATTTCCCTCCGGATCTGCAAAAGAATAGTAAGAAATGACCAATCATAAGCATATTTTCCAATAGAGGATAAAAAAGAAGACAAAGCAAGCCCACATTCTAACACACGAATTCATCATATCATCAATCAACAAACATAAGAACAGAGAGCTTCTAACTGATTCCATCAGGGACAATACATAGATGCAAAAAATACACTGTTCAACCTCAAGTAAATAATATGAAACCTCCGACACCTTTCTCACTGAGTGTACCTTCTATATAGAATCATACAAAGAAGCTTGAGAAGCAGAGTCTTCAGATAACCATAGAAGGAACATTTCCAGAAGTTAACACAGAAACAATAATCTAACGAAATCAGTAGCTATAACCCAAATAGAAACAAAGTAAAGACAAAACTTCACAATTGAGCTCACCAAAATTTGCATAAGCAGAGAATCGTCTACGAATAACACGAAGAGTTTCAAAGGCGCCATCTTCGTCATCGTCATCATCGTCGGATAAACCAATGGGAGGAATGGGCACATCCATAGACAATGCTAATTGGCTCGTAATACTACGAATCATCTCGAAATCATCTTCACTCTCCGAATCCGAGGGCAATGATAAACCCACGGGAGGACCACTACTCAATTCCGAATCCTTGGACGATGCGAATTGGCTATTAATGCTACGAAGCATCTCGAAATCGTCCTCGTTCTCCGAATCCGACGGCATCGTTTCACCACCGCCTCCATCAGCTTCAATTGAATTGGTTTTAGCAGCGAATTGATCGGAATTAGCGTCGGAGACCATACAGGCGCGTCTTATGTCCTCGAAGTCTTCAATGTCGTCTTCCTCGTCATCGTCATCATCGTCGTAAGCCTCGTATAGGCTATTCCGGTTCATAGCGTTACAGATTGAGAAAAGTGTCTATTAGGAAAGCGAAATCGAATCAAAAAATCGAAGAACTTGAGAAACGGCTCCGAGAGAAAAGGTTTTTATGTGTATGCCTCTGGGAGAAGAAGAACGAAGAAGATGAAAAGGTTTCTCATATAAGGGTTTTATTTATGTTAATATGGCGGCATCATAACAAACGGATCGGGTCGAGTTGGTTCGGATCGGATGTTGATTAGGTCGTAATCGTTTGGGACAATTGTGAAACCTTTGGGATATTAAACACGAAATTTTAATTCATTTAACAACCAAAACATATAGAACCGGATTATATTGTCTACCATTAACGGTTAAAGAGTCAAATCTCACAAAAGTGGCTTGGTTTTTGGTTCGGATATTTCCTACCGAATCAACCAAAACCAACATTAACCAGAACTGAAACTGAATTAAACTACACATAACATGGTCTTGTAGGTACTAAACTAGGCCATATATACCGATAAAGTATAGACATAAATACTAAAAGAAGGGACTCAGCAGAGCTTGGTGTCGAAGTTGAGAGTGATTCTCATGCTGAACAGCTCCTGACACAGAAGCTTAGCTCCATAAGGAACATAAACCCTTATTACATGGTCTGAGGATTCGCAGACTCTACAGTATGGTCCTCTGATCTTTCTTCCACTGCTTGGAGTCCTCTCGATCACATTCGCATATGTTTTACATTTCCTGCAGATGTGCATCTGAGAAGAGTCACTGAGGGTGAAGAGACGCTCGTGCAGATTAGCAGAAGCACCGTGAGCAATCAGGCAGTCTCTCTCCATTTCTCCAAACTTTATCCCGCCGAACCTCTTCCTGTCTGTAACTGGCTGCCTTGTGAGCGGGTGGACTGGTCCAGTGTTTCTGAATTTCACTTTATACTCTGACATGTGGACAAGTCGCTGGTAGAAAGTTGGTCCCATGAATATCAGAGAGCGCATCATCTCGCCTGATCTACCGTTGTAGACCCTTTCGTTTCCCCATCTTGAAAACCCAGCCCTAACCACAAATATTTACCATTGGCTTTTCAGTCTTACATAGATATTTTCCCATCATATATAAGTCATGCTCACTTCTAGTACTCCTAGGAAACAAAACAAACATCCACGATGACGAGTTTCAAGTAAGGTGCTCAAATCTAGTTTAGTGCCTATCATGTCAACTTTTAGAAATTTTGTAGCCAAAGTACCCCAAGTTCAAACATCTTCAACAAAGCAATATAATTAATAATTAGTTCTTGCCCTTAAAGTTCCAGTTGAACTCCCTAGGAACCAATGTCAATATATAAGAGCATATAATTCAATATTCCGTTTTACGAGCTAAAACCAAAAGTCAAAGTGTGAAGAACGTACCTGTGAAGCTGCTCTGTGATTTCAGTGATACTCGGAGTGGAGAAAGGAGTGGCATGACGTGTCAATTTAGTGTATGCGGCAGAGCTACCCTCCTTCTTTTGAATAGGACAAGCTATTCCTTTGGAGAGAGCAGCCTCCAAGAGTTGACCCGGTGTTTGCCTAGAAGGGAAAGCGTGCGGGTTTATCACAATATCAGGAACTATGCCTTGGATTGTGAAAGGAAAATTCTCTTGTTCCTCTAGATAGCCTAAAACACCCTTCTGGCCATGCATACTGGAAAACTTATCTCCAAGGCATGGAGAACGAACCTGCAAGATGTAAAAGCCAATCAATGATACATTTGAGTCATCATAGGAATGCATTCTCTGAAAGACAGCTCGATGCAGTATGATCTAGAACTTACCTGTCTCAGAGAAACTGCAGCAAAATTCTTTCCATCGTCATTAGATGATAATACCACTTTTTGCTCAAATCCTTTCTCAGTGTGCTTAAGCTTTATACTGTGATCGGCCCCAGAATCAGTGCATCTGCCAATGACAATATCGCCAGTACTCATGTTAGCACCAATGAAAGGAAACCCGTCATCATCAAGGCTGTCTACCCTGCCGATTTTGCTCTGTGTCTTTCCAAACTGAACAAGCTCATCCATCTTCTCCCTCTTCTCCGAGTCTTTGCTATCAACCTCTGATTTGTAGCTTCTAATCTGCTCTGAACGGAACATACCACGTTCCAATGAAGCCTTGTTCATCACAATGGAGTCCTCTTGGTTGTACCCAAGATGAACATTCACAGCAACAATTGCATTCTGGCCATTAAACAGCACTTCTTTTTAAAGACACTCTGACGCCAATGTCTTGAAAAGTGGCTTCTGGGGATAGTACAGCTGCTGGGACAGAGTACCGCAGCAGATGTTAGGGTTCGTTGATGAGAACCCAATGGCTTGTTGGCAATGCTTTTGAGACTGGTAAAGAACTCTTCTCCCATGATCGTGATTTGCAAATGGGACAATTGCACAGCTCACACCCAACAGGAATGACAGGTCCAGTTCGAAATGCGTGTAATTCTTTGGTTCCTTCAGAAGATGATTGATTCCCCATGCCGTATTACAGTCTTCTTCTTCAATTCGAGAATCCCTTGGCCAAGAAGATGGTCAAAAGGATATTGCGTTGGTTTGTCTTGCTTCAACTTGTGGAGATTTTCCACAACCAATAGAGGTCGGAGTAGTCTGCCAGCGTCCGTGAAGATTCTCACCTCATTGTCATCTTTATCTCGCTTGATTTCCATCTGCAAAGAATGTTGTGATGCATATATTTATTAATGATATAAGACACAGATACATTTCTGAAATAGAAAACATCTAAAGCAAATACCAAGCAGCACAAGAATATCGAAATAACGCAAGACATTTGCTGAAACAGAAGATACCTGACGAAGGAAATCATTTTGGCGCCGCACTCTTTTTAACTCAGCGACAAAGGATTCAGAATTGTTACATAATCCTACCCAATCTCCATTGAGAAGAACTTTTTGTTTGCCACACAATGGTGTGCTAGTATCATCCATCAGCTCTTCCATTCCACAATCGAAGAACTTCTCCACCACATGTTCCAAAACTTGAGTGCTAACAAGTCCTAGAAGAGACATGTTCTTCACAAGGCCACAGTTTTCGCCATCTGGAGTTGACAAAAAGCATACTCTGCCCCAGTGAGAAGGATGCCTGTGGCCAAGGGACAAAAAAACAAGAAAGACAGTATCAGGAAAAGTTCAACAGATAAATTGGCTAAGGGACAAAGAAACAAGAAAGACAAAATCAGATTTTCTTAATAGCAATATCATCGGATTTCCAGTATCATCTATACAAGATCAGTATTATACACAGATGGGACTCTCCAGAAACAGTGGTGGCGACATTATATAGTAGATTAAATAAGTTAGTACGAATATCTTGAAAACATTCTGAAGACAATGTAAAAATCACTTACGAATATCTAGCATCTCCAACCTTTGCCGGTATAGAGAACTTGCTGCCGCGTTCTCCTCAGATCAATCAGAGTCTGCAATGGATTCGCACGACCCAGGTTAGCTACATCACCTGAAACCCTTTCCATCTTCCTGAAAGGGTGAGACCATGCTCCAGTGGAGAAGGCTCTATTAAGCCCATTTGTCATTATGGAAGCATCCAAATAATGCTCAATAGGCTTCAAATCACCCTCGCCTGCAAGGTGTTTCTGCATGGCCTTGGTCATGCTTCTTCTGGCATGTGTCAAATGCACCCTTATCTCCCTCTCCAACAGTTCTCCAGCGAGTTCAATTCGCTTGTTCCTGAAATTGTCCCTGTTTTCACATTTTCTTTTCCCAGAATATGCGCTCAGAAGGCTTTTCACCATATAGCCAAGGAATCGGGCTTTTTTCTTCAAACCTTAGAGGCCTGGAAACAGATATAGGCGGAGGCAGTAATCCACACTTTCAGCAGGAGGGAATTTGGTGCTTTTAATCTGTTCTTCAACATATGCTAGCACTCTGTTCCCATGGCGAAAACCTTCACAAACTGCATCAGCTTCATGGACAAAACCAATGAGACTATTGGTAATGCTTGCATCATTTCCATCAAAAGCAATTAGATCCATCGTTTCTTTGTCTGACAAAACACCCAGCGCAAAGAAGAGGAGCCAGACTGGAATCTCAGTCGACAAGAAGTACACTGTCAGTACTTTCTCCTTTCTCCTATAGTCTTATGATTTCTGATTCTCCGCGAGGCGCACAATAAATCTATTCCTTTTAGTTTCAGACCTGAAGGAGACTGTCCACGGTGAATTGGAAATCCACAGTCTCTTTGTGCACATATGTTCTTGAGTTATAAACACCTGCAAAACAAAATATAATCTCGTTAGAAAATATTTCTATTAATCTATGCACTAAGATAGTTCAAAATAGAAATCCTATGATAGCGAATATGCAAAGACATCCCAAACTGGTTAAACTCACCTTCTCAGCCCCCTTGATCACAAAATATCCACCCTGATCAAATCCACACTCCCCCTTTTTGCAGTTGTCCTTTCCTTTCTTGCTAGTTTTGCAAAGTACAGATTTCACCATGACAGGTATACTACCAATGAGAATGTCCTGCTTTTTGACATCTAGAACCTTCTTCTCGACATATTCATCTTGTCCCGTCTTGAATTTGTCACTTTTAACAACGGTTTTTGTGAACACCTAGTCAATTTATAAGGTGAAGAGGCAGTTAGACAATAAACTAACCCGCAATGAGAATAAGATACATGGACAGAAACAACAGAAACAACATCAAAAGTCTGTCAGTATAAGAATCATTACAAACAATCACGAAACACTCAATTAACGCACAGTGAGGGAATGGAGAAGAACTAAACAACTAAAAAGCGTGAGATGTTTTTCTTTCTATTTCAAACCAGGTGTTGTTTCACACTCGACTACAAAGTGATATTTAGCTGGCCTTTGTGAGTTATCATCAAAAGTCTGACGGTATAAGAGTCATTGCATACAAGCATGAAACACTCAATTAAAGCACAGTGAGGGAATGAAGAAGAACTAAAAAACGTAAGATGTTTTTCTTCTATATTTCAAACCAGGTGTTGTTTCACACTCGACTACCAAGTGATATTTAACTGGCCTTTCTGAGTTTTCAAGCAAGGGGAATCAATCATCAAAAAAAGACAAGCTTACTTCAATTCAGACAAAAATTAAGTTAGTTATGTTACCTCAACTTGGACATTTACTTTCATCCTTGCATAGTATGTCATGTTCTGAAGCCTGGCATGCCATGGGAAAAAATCAAGCTCCTTGTCATCCGAAAAGAACGTGGGCTTCTCCAAGGAGACTTTACCGAATTTCACAGTTGCGTATCTCCAACCAGTTTCTTTCTTATTAGCTGGTTCAAAAGACGGTTCCACGAGCATCTCCCCAAAGGATTCAAACACGTTCTGAAGCCCGTGTTCAATAAAGAAGTTGTCGGAGTTGAGCTGATGACTTATGAGTCCATACTTGTCAAAAAAGGATGTTGCAGCTTGTTTGCAGAACCTCTGGAGAGAACTTTCACCAATCTTAGAGAGATTGATCTGCCCAGCAGCCTCGATCTCGTCAATATCCATCTCATTAATGTCCATCTCTCTGGTATACCTCAACACACACTGTACGAACAAAGGAACCAAAAACCCCAAACACAGACAGATTAAATGATTAATCAAGTCGTGAAAAAAAAAAATCATGAACCACGAAAATGCATGTTGTGATCTATAATGAATACAGCTAACTAACACATGATACAACCACAAATTTCAACCCTTAGAACCGAATTATTCTCCAAAACAAAGGAAACCTAAAGCATATTCTCAGGAATTTTTTCAAAAGCTCAAAAGCAGAATCAAAGCGTAATACCTAAATCGGGTACCTGAAATTGCTTAAGCTGGCACGAAAACGGAGTAAAACGGCGGTGTCGGAGGAACAGAGAGTAAACGTCGCCGGAAAATCGTTGAAGATGCGGAGAGATTCGCCGAAGAAGACGAAGAGAGTACTAAAACCCTTAGCCTCAGTGCTTTAAGCGAAGCCAGTCAAGACCGAGTGTGATGAATTAGAGAGAGTATCGCTTGTTTTAAAATGACGGCTATGTCCTTTAAGTTTGTTCTCGCGTTGGTCTCCATTTAAAGGGTAATTCCTTCAATTTGAATAAGAACTCTTGTTTATTTTTTTTTAACAATTTTGAATAAGAACTCTATGCTGCAACTTTAGAAATTTGTATGTCCTCCAAATGCGTTACGTTCTATATGTGGATATGAACAAGAATGCAGAACGCAAATCTATTACTACTTAAAAACTTTTTATTGCCGTAGAAAATAAGAGTTACAAGGTACAATTCACTCCGTTCAAAATAAACAAAGCAACTGTTATTTATTCAACGATCTATCTCCATCCCTTAAAATCTAAAACCATCCATGGGCACATTGAGATCATTTGTTGTTTCGTTTCAGAAGTTTCCTAAACCATCGAGCAGACATCTTGGGGTACCTCTTCAAGGTTTTGTAATCAACATAGACGATCCCAAACCTATATATAATAAATGAAAAAAAAATATATTATAACTTGTTAATTCTAAATATCATTTATTGGTATCGATTTTTTGACTAGCTTACCTTGAAGTGTATCCTGATAACCATTCGAAATTATCAAGCAAAGACCACGCAAAATATCCAACCACATTGGCTCCATCATCCGTGGCCTTCTTAAGATTGGTTAAGTAATCTCTATAATACTTGATTCTCGTCGTGTCATGTAGTCCTTGAGCTAGAGTCACGTTTCCCGGATCATCCATACCTAATATAAATGTTCAACGTACCAGTTATAAAAACTCTTAACATCTCTATTAATCTCAGAAAAAAATTAACAAAACAAAAAGAATTTAATTGAAATATTTTGTTTCTCTAGTACCATTTTCAGAGAGAATCATAGTTGGGTTGCCGTAGCGTTCCTTTATATACATCAAGGCCTTGTACATTCCCCATGGTACGTTGTATAACCATGTCGAGTGAGCCTATAATATAAATCGTTTAATTCATAATTTGAGACACTTGTATATTGATTAGCCATAAAAAACGAGTTTATCTCACCCTTGGACCAATTGGCTTCCCCAACTTAGCAACTGCAAGTGGATAAAATATCTATTTGTCAAAATCATATAATACTCATGACTTTCACGATCAAAATCTAAAGATTAATTGTAAACAAAATCCAAAATCTATATATTCGTAGTGAATGCTCCAAAAACTTACAGCCAAACTCTACGTTCCAATCTTGTTGATAACCCAAATCCTTAGGTTTGGTGGTAGGATGTGGTTCGGACATGTAATAAGTCGTGTATTGGTTTATTCCCACGTAATCTATGGAACCTTTCACCATTTTCACTTCTTTAGCTGTGAATTTTGGAAGCCTATCTTTCACAATGTTCTGCATTGTCTTTGGATACTCTCCATATACTAATGGGTGAATAAACCTTTCAACATTACCCGAAAACAAAATATATCCCTATAAGCTCACCAAATTTGATGGTAAAATATGATTTTTCTATATGTAAAAAAAAAATAGTTTGAACATTTTACCATCCGATATGGAAGTCTCTTGCTCTTTGAGCTGCATAATTATCTGCTTTACTTCTAGTAAGCGGCTCGTACCAAACGAAATCTAAAAGTATCCCAATTCTTCCCTTTTGTTTAGCCTGCAGGCTCATACCAAAAGAGTCATATAAGTTTATTTCATCATATCACATCAAGAAAACATATAAGAAGTTATTTGTTTACTTGATAATATTTGCGGTATCTCTGGACTGCTGCTGCATGGGCCAAGATAAGGTGATGAGTAACAATGTATGGCTCCGTCGCGGAGTTTCCTTCAGTGCAATTTCCAAATGCTTTAGAGCATCTACCCGGAGCAAAAATGCCGTTATCATAACCTAAAGCAGCTACAACACGCGGCTCATTAAACGTCATCCAATTCTTCACTCTGTCTCCAAATGTCTTGAAACAAAACTCTGCGTAATCCGCAAAATCATTCCTGCAAATTTTGCATCATCAAGTTTGTAACTTTTGTGGGATTTGTAAATGAGACTGATCGAAAATGAGTATATATTTAGATATAAAGGTTGGTGCTTACAGTACTTGTCTACCAAGCAAGCCTTTATACTTCTTTTCCAAAGCCAATGGAAGATCGTAGTGGTACAAATTTGCATAAGGTGTGATCCCTAATTTAGTGTTACATTAGATATGTTATACTTTATTTTACAATCAAATCAGTTTTATACGAAACGTTATGATGATTTTAATACCTTTTTGAACCAAGTAATCGATCAATCTATTGTAATAAGCAACTCCTTTCCAGTTGACTTTACCGCTCCCCTCTGCACTCATAAGCTTTGAAGTCACTATTATACTAATCTTAATCAAAAACCATATATGATTTTTTACTTATATTTAATAATACCAGGGAATATTCTGGACCATGAAATTGAAAATCTGTAAGCATCGAAGTTGAGTTTCTTCATCAAATCCACATCTTCCTAAAATGTAATTAAATCAGAATGTATAATGAAGTATATATGTATGATTCTTAAGGATTAGTAGTTTAGTGTACCTTGTAACGGTGATACTGGTCCACTGTTATCTCAGCCGTGGCATTCTTGGCGATAGTCCCTGTTTTGATAATTTTTAATAGTGTTGAGAAAATATGATTAATCAAGAAACCTTTCATGATTAACAGTTCAAAGTGTAAATTACCAGGAATCTTGACGAAGGCGTCCCAGATGCTTGGGCCACGACCATCCTGATGAGTCTCGCCTTCAACCTGATAAGCTGAGGTGGCGGTTCCGAACAAGAATCCTTTTGGAAAACTCTTTCTACTGAGACCTCCGGTGTCCAATTTGATGTTTTGTATGGACGGAGAGGATTCGCCGGAGGTGAGAGAAGAGAGGAGGAGGAGAATGAGGAAGATAGGCCATGGATGTGAGATAAGGTGTCTCATTGTGAGTGAGTTTTGAGTTGACTGTTTGGTTTGGGTGTCTTAAGGATATTTATAGGCTTTTTTAATTAAGCATCTGTTCATGATGTGATAAGATGAACAAATGGCTGGGACTAGTCACCATTTAGATAAAAAAAAAGAATATAATCCGATTTAACAATATGTTTCTAAAACATTTTAATAATTATCTAAATGTCTAGTCAGTGAAATAAAAATGAGATTTGTTACCACAGAGATATTATTTCTATATGATTTTCGTTACAAAAATAGATTTGTTACCAAATTATAAATTTAAAGTTATGGATGTTGATCCATTCGGGATTTACTGCCACTATTAGATGAATTTGTTTCATGCAACATATAATTTATGCATTGTTTTATCATATATCAAACTTTTTAAATGTATGAACCTTTATGAACTTGACTTGAGCAAAACTTTTCATGTTTGAAGGCCTAAATTTCCGGGATGTATTAGAGAGAAAAAGTTACAATTTAGAAATGATCGCCAAATAACTATTTTAATTTAACTTTTAACATGTTTTTCTGTACATCATAAAAATATAAACTTTAACATGTTTTTAAGTACGTATGTATGTTATATATAACAAACGCAGATACTTCTTGTTTTCTTGTGCTGCGATGAAATGTGGATCATTTTCAAAACCGTACGTATCGATGATATTTATTTTGGATTTTTTCTTGAATCGTTTTGAAATATACTACAAGGATTGCAGAAATTACTCTGTCTTCTTTCCTCCAGAGTCCAAACTATATAATAGTATAATCCAGTTACAATGTTGCTTATCTAATTAACAAATTTAACCAAATCGGTATATGTCCCTTTTTATAACTTTTCTCATAATAACATATTAGTAAGTAGTAATATATACGTACGAGAATTTTTTTTTTTGAAAATAAAAGAAAATACGTACGAGAATTAGAGAAGGAAAAAGACAAGAATGCTCGGAAGAGAATTATCGTGTTCCGGTCCACAAATTGAGAAAAGACAGCACGCGGATCGTAAAGCGCCAAAGGGAAAAAAACGTGAAAGCACAGAAGACAACAAGGCCAAACTGGTCAAATCACAATCCATTAAGTTCAGTCCTCGTGGACCTCAAGACAGGACCATGCATGCCCCATTTTCTTAGACTTGTCCCCCCATCTTCACGTGACTACGTAATTTTTTTCTTTTTTTCTTCTTCCTATAACTCTCGATCGAAATCACAACAAACGGTGAGTGAATAAAAACAAAGAAGAAATCAAGAAAATAATTTGTAGCCGACACATTTCAAAGAACGTTCATTAGGCTTATAATTAATATCCATTGATGTGATACACGATACGGAAAACGACTAAGATTTTTTTTTGGTCTAAGAAACATGTGATCTGAACTGAATCGTGTTATAAGATTTTCCGTGGTATAGGAATATGATTACATCCATTATTGAGAGTTGAGTGACTTCGAGTGTAGCAAAGCTTTGTAGTATAGCATCTTATTATTTAATATCGCAACGCGACAGTTTATCATGATTCCTTTTTGTCATTTACATGCAACATTTTCTGATAAAGGTGTCATTTATACATATACGAGCTTGGTAAGTATATTCTAAGTTACCCTATAGATTTAATTAACATCAACATATTTTTCTCGTAAAGGTGATACACTGATACAGGCCCGGCCCATAGCACAATCTCGTGAAGCAAGGGATTAGGGCATGAAAATATATGGGGCATATTGTAGAATTATTTTTGTAGGTTTTTATGTTTTTTTAAAAAAATTAAGCTTTTTTGTTGATTTTGCAGGCAAAAATGTTTAAAGAACCATATTTTAAAAATAGATTTTGTTTTTTACCTTTAATTTTATTCAAATACTTGGAGATTACATTTTTACATATAAGGCTATAATTCAGATTTTTTTTTTTTTTTTGGGCAAAAGGCTATAATTAAGATTTGAAGTCATCTACACTAAGAAAATAAACCCAGTGAAATTTGCTATAAGGCTATAAATAAGATTTGAAGTTCATGTTGAACCAACAGTAATATAATAAATTATCACAAAAATATACTGAAGATAACTAAAACATATAAAGAGTGTAGTTAAACTATATGTAACTATTGTAAGCATGCTTGAATTTTGATTTAAATAACTCATAAAATCAAACAAGAAGGGTATTATTTTTGTTGTGAAAGGATTTTGTTCTTCTTTCTGGTGATTTTGTTAATTAGTTTTAGTTGTGAAATTACGAAGGGTTTAATTAATTACTCTTAGTAAAGTTTACTATAGATGGGACCTCTAAAATCTATTTTAACAAGGTTGTAGACCAAAGTCAGAGGAAACACGACATTTGCTACCATTCACCATTATCTCTCACTCTCATTCTCGCAATTCTGATTTCCCTAATGTTGATGTATGAAATCGACAATATAAATGATAAGAATATAAGTGGGATGAATCGGATCTGGTCCTTTTATTTAACGTAGAATCTTATCGAAGGGTTTTCAGGAAAATGACAATTACAGAGCTAAACGCAGTTAATACGAAAATAATTGATTTTCTCCCAAAAAGTGGATCCCGAGCTCAGACAATGACCTCTGGTATTTATAGTGGGCCACTGACCTAGGATCCCTCTGTCTCTCTGTAAAATGACGATTTTGCCCCTACGGCCCGATGGGCCAAATCCAAGACTTCAGGCCCAAAACTTTTTAAGATCTCCTGTGTGGACTTCTGTAAATGTTGGGGGCGAAGCCCATATCCAACAATGGTCTCCCCCTAGTCCGATGAGCGATGGCTTGCTTGAGCTCGTCGGGTACAGTTCCGCGTCTCTGGGTCCGTCGTTTTCCTAGATGTGGTGGATTTTGAACGGGAGTTTTAAAGGGTCTTATGCGTAGCCGTATCTGTCGATCGGATCCCGTGGCGCCATGGTCACACGGTGTGAAGATGGTTGAAGAGACAGAGGTCTCGCCGTGATTATGGTTGTTGCGCGATGGCTTGTTGAATTGGAGTCTTGTGAAACATTCAAGGTTTTGGCGCGATAGAGAGGTGGTGCACAAAGTCCGAAGGAGTGCTGGTCTCAGCGCGATGGAGCATTGACGCACGGAATCCAAAGGCTCGCTGGTATCGGCGCCTCGTCTCGTTGTCTGTTCCTCTAGGAGCCTTGGATTTGT
>NC_025699.1:9231466-9239777 GCF_000633955.1 Camelina sativa | reverse complement strand
AAGGGTTTTCAGGAAAATGACAATTACAGAGCTAAACGCAGTTAATACGAAAATAATTGCTTTTCTCTCTCTAATTGCCCAAAAAGTGGATCCCGAGCTCAGACAATGACCTCTGGTATTTATAGTGGGCCACTGACCTAGGGTCCCTCTGTCTCTCTGTAAAATGACGATTTTGCCCCTACGGCCTGATGGGCCAAATCCAAGACTTCAGGCCCAAAACTTTCTAAGATCTCCTGTTTGGACTTCTGTAAATGTTGGGGGCGAAGCCCATATCCAACAATGGTCCCCCCTAGTCCGATGAGCGATGGCTTGCTTGAGCTCGTCGGGTACAGTTCCGCGTCTCTGGGTCCGTCGTTTTCCTAGATGTGGTGGATTTTGAACGGGAGTTTTAAAGGGTCTTATGCGTAGCCGTATCTGTCGATCGGATCCCGTGGCGCCATGGTCACACGGTGTGAAGATGGTTGAAGAGACAGAGGTCTCGCCGTGATTATGGTTGTTGCGCGATGGCTTGTTGAATTGGAGTCTTGTGAAACATTCAAGGTTTTGGCGCGATAGAGAGGTGGTGCACAAAGTCCGAAGGAGTGCTGGTCTCAGCGCGATGGAGCATTGACGCACGGAATCCAAAGGCTCGCTGGTATCGGCGCCTCGTCTCGTTGTCTGTTCCTGTAGGAGCCTTGGATTTGTTGACCTTGTAACGAGTATTGGCGTTGAGCGGCTTGATACGAAGCATAGAGCGACTTGATACGGGGCGTGAAGTAACTTGATACGAGGCATGGAACGACTTGATACGAGACGCATAGCTGCTTGACATGAGTCGAAGAGCTGCTTGAGACGAGGTGCGCTCGAAATCTTGGCATGTTCACTGTTGGGGGACGCAGCTGGAGCGATGTTTGGGGGCGCCAGCAGGTTTGCGGTGGAGACGATGTCATCCGCGAGATAGCTTGTTGCGTGTGATAAGTGTGCTCGAGCATACGTGTGGGCAGTACGGTGTGATATGCGTTGTTCATGGGCAAGCTGATTGTCGGTGATAGCGAGCTGCGAGGTGACGAGCTTGAGGTTTGGCGTGCGAGATGGCGTGCTCAAGGACTTGTCCTGGTGCCTTGGTTTTTTGATCGTGGTCAAGGCTTATGCCGTCGAGACTCTGCGAGATCGAGACTTTTGCTGACGAGGCGACTCAATGGATATCGTACGGGAATGTGTATTTCAAGTGGCGAGATGACAAGGATGAGATCACGATTCTTGGTGACGAGGTCAAGGTGACGAGTACGAGGGTTAGCGATATTGATCCTGCGGGTTCGAGATTGAAAAGGTCCGTGTTGCGGATTCGAGATTGTCGAGCTACAAAGCGTCAAGCTCGGGAGTTGCCTAGCTAGAGAGTGGCGAGCTCAAAGCTTGTATACGAGATTGCAGCGAGCTCAAGACTTCTGCGTATGAGAGCTTGACGAGCTCAAGTTTGATGACGTTATCGTGTCTTGGCGAGATCAAGTTGGCGGGGTCACCATATAATGAGATCACCGCTTGCGGAGAAAATGATGGGCTTATACGAGTCGAGACATGCGCATGTAGTAGGACGGTGCGATGATATGGCTTGACGTGGCTTGGAGCATACGTGACGCTGTGGTGTCGAGGCGTGCATACGAAAATGGTTAGATGACTTTTGTGATTGCGCCTAGACGTGAAGTCGTTTCGTGAAGATGATCTTCGTGTCTCCGCCTTGATATGAGGTCGTGCGACTTTTGGATTGGTTTCTAGTTTGGATATGTCGTTATTTCCATTCTTCATTGCGTGTATTCAATCGTGGGGGTAGATCGTATACTTTGATAGAGGCATGCTTCTTTGCGATGTTCATGTTTGTTTTGCAAGGTCGCATCTATGTCTCGCTTTTCCATACTTATTACTTTTGCTGAGAGTTGATGCGAGAATGTGGTGCCGCCTCTTCGTGACGATGATCTCGAGCCCTTCTCGGAGCTTGCTATCTGAGGAGCCGCCAAGACTGCCCAAGAGTGATGTGTCTTCGTGTTTTCGTTTATTACTTTTGTTCCTTTTTTTTGTTGTTTTTTTTATTGTGAACTCGATTGCTGATTNTTTCAAGTGGCGAGATGACAAGGATGAGATCACGATTCTTGGTGACGAGTACGAGGGTTAGCGAGATTGATCCTGCGGGTTCGAGATTGAAAAGGTCCGTGTTGCGGATTCGAGATTGTCGAGCTACAAAGCATCAAGCTCGGGAGTTGCCGAGCTAGAGAGTGGCGAGCTCAAAGCTTGTATACGAGATTGCAGCGAGCTCAAGACTTCTGCGTATGAGAGCTTGACGAGCTCAAGTTTGATGACGTTGTCGTGTCTTGGCGAGATCAATTTGGCGGGGTCACCATATAATGAGATCACCGCTTCTGGAGAAAATGATGGGCTTATACGAGTCGAGACATGCGCATGTAGTAGGACGGTGCGATGATATGGCTTGACGTGGCTTGGAGCATACGTGACGCTGTGGTGTCGAGGCGTGCATACGAAAATGGTTAGATGACTTTTGTGATTGCGCCTAGACGTGAAGTCGTTTCGTGAAGATGATCTTCGTGTCTCCGCCTTGATATGAGGTCGTGCGACTTTTGGATTGGTTTCTAGTTTGGATATGTCGTTATTTCCATTCTTCATTGCGTGTATTCAATCGTGGGGGTAGATCGTATACTTTGATAGAGGCATGCTTCTTTGCGATGTTCATGTTTGTTTTGCAAGGTCGCATCTATGTCTCGCTTTTCCATACTTATTACTTTTGCTGAGAGTTGATGCGAGAATGTGGTGCCGCCTCTTCGTGACGATGATCTCGAGCCCTTCTCGGAGCTTGCTATCTGAGGAGCCGCCAAGACTGCCCAAGAGTGATGTGTCTTCGTGTTTTCGTTTATTACTTTTGTTCCTTTTTTTTGTTGTTTTTTTTATTGTGAACTCGATTGCTGATTGCTTTTGAATTTTTCTTTTTTTTTTGTATTGAAAACTTGATTGCTTTTTGAACTTGGTCATTCATACTTTATTGATGATTTTCGCGCAAAGGTTGATTATTGCCGATTTGTTCGTTTTCTTCATTATAATGAAGTTGCTTTGAATTTTTATTTTTTTTTGTTGCGGGGCATATTTTGCGGTGCAGGACGTCTCCTGGCTTATCCTGGATATGTTATTTCCCGTAACGCTGAGAGCAGACAAGACGGACTTGTCGTACTAGTTAGGTGCGTTCAGTCGTGACCGGCTTACCCTGTAGGTGCTGCAAGAATAGCGAGAGTGTGCGAGTCGGGATCTTCGGCTTATTCACTCTGCTCTCTGCTAGCTTTTGCGAGTCTGGGCTCGGCTTATAAGTCCTTACCAAAGTAAGGACGTGGATTATTTCACCACTGCACCCATGCGGAGCGCTTGCGAGTATGGACTCGGCTTTTATTCTTTACAAAAGTAAAGTTTGTGGATTATTTCACCACTGCACCCATGCGGAGCGCGTTTAAAATCGTACACCTGGCCAGCGCGACGATGTGCAAGCTAATTGTTAGCAAGGCAGTATTGCCCAAAAACTTATTGGGTGCGGCTTTTGCGTCCAGCTTATCCCGTGAGTACTTAGAGCACGACATTGTCGAGCGTGTGTTTTTTTTTTTGGCTTGAGAGGTTCTCGTTGCGCCAAATATGGCAAGTATTGCTCCTTGATGCGTGCTGGTGAATGTGTGGTGGTTTGCGGGCGGCGCTGTCTGGTGGGTGCGCGTACGATCTCCGCGTGATGGTATGGTAGTTGACGCAGATGCAACATGGCTCGTGTGATGATTTGTCGATTCTAATGCGTGTTCGATTGGCGTGTTAGTATATGTCGCATGTTGCGATGGAGAGGGTGCAAGATAGAGAGTGGCGAGATCGAGAGTGGTGGGCTCGAGCGAGAGTCGCAAGATCGGAAGTGCGAGATCGTAAGTGGCGAGCTCGAGCGAGAGTTGCAAATGTACGTTGCTTGGTCCGGCTCATTGGCATCTTCGTATCTGCGAGATGGTGAAATAGTCGTGTGGGGGCGAGATGCTACTTGGCGAGATGGTTTGATAGTCGGCGAGGTGGGGAGGTAGCGAGGTCAAGATTCTCGATGGTGAGGTGGCAAGGTCGAAATTCTCGGTGGCGAGGTGGATGTGCTATTGGCGAGAAGCTTGTTCAGTTTGTTTGTTCGAACGCTGTTCGTTTGCAAGGTTGATGGGTACGAGATAGCGCGGTGGCCCTGTCGTGATGGCTTTGGTATGTTGGCTGTTGCGGTACGCGCGATGGTGTGGTAGCGGATGATGATCTCTGTGGCGAGATCAAGACTTTGCGTACGAGACTTATGGCGAGATCAGGGGTTCGCGTACGAGACTATGGCGTGCCTGACTTGGCGAGATCGAGGTCGTGCTTTAGAGATTGGTGTGTTTGTGAGGCCAAGGCTTAGCGAGATTGATGTTTCGAGTTTGAAACTGGCGAGCTCAGGCCTAGCAAGATCGATATTGCGGGTTCGAGATCGACGAGCTCTGTATTGTGGATTCGGAAGCGTCAAGCTTGAGGGTTGCCGAACTACAGAGTGGCGAGCTTGAATCTTGTATACGGGATTGCTGCGTTTGTCGTTGCAAGATTGCAAGACTGTGTACGGGATTGCTGCGCTCAATACTTCTACGTACGAGACATTGGCGAGCTCAACACTTCTCCATACGGAATCATTGGCGAGCTCAACACTTCTCCGTATAGAATCATTGGCAAGCTCAACACTTCTCCGTATGAAATCATTGGCGAGCTCAATACTTCTCCGTATGGAATCATTGGCGAGCTCAACACTTCTCCGTATGGAATCATTGACGAGCTCAACACTTCTCCGATGAGATCATTGGCGAGCTCAACACTTCTCCGTATGGGATCATTGGCGAGCTCAACACTTCTGCGTATGGAATCATTGGCGAGCTCAACACTTCTCCGTATGGAATCATTGGCGAGCTCAATACTTCTCCGTATGGAATCATTGGCGAGCTCAACACTTCTCCCTATGGAATCATTGGCGAGCTCAACACTTCTCCGTATGAGATCATTGGCGAGCTCAACACTTCTCCTTATGGAATCATTGACGAGCTCAACACTTCTCCATATGTAATCATTAGTGAGCTCAACACTTTTCCGTATGTAATCATTGGCGAGCTCAACACTTCTCCGTATGAGATCATTGGCGAGCTCAACACTTCTCCTTATGGAATCATTGACGAGCTCAACACTTCTCCATATGTAATCATTAGTGAGCTCAACACTTTTCCGTATGTAATCATTGGCGAGCTCAACACTTCTCCGTATGAGATCATTGGCGAGCTCAACACTTCTCCTTATGGAATCATTGACGAGCTCAACACTTCTCCATATGTAATCATTAGTGAGCTCAACACTTTTCCGTATGTAATCATTGGTGAGCTCAACACTTCTCCGTATGAGATCATTGGCGAGCTCAACACTTCTCCGTATGGGATCATTGGCGAGCTCAACACTTCTGCGTATGGAATCATTGGCGAGCTCAACACTTCTCCGTATGGAATCATTGGCGAGCTCAATACTTCTCCGTATGGAATCATTGGCGAGCTCAACACTTCTCCCTATGGAATCATTGGCGAGCTCAACACTTCTCCGTATGAGATCATTGGCGAGCTCAACACTTCTCCTTATGGAATCATTGACGAGCTCAACACTTCTCCGATGAGATCATTGGCGAGCTCAACACTTCTCCGTATGGGATCATTGGCGAGCTCAACACTTCTGCGTATGGAATCATTGGCGAGCTCAACACTTCTCCGTATGGAATCATTGGTGAGCTCAACACTTCTCCGTATGAGATCATTGGCGAGCTCAACACTTCTCCTTATGGAATCATTGACGAGCTCAACACTTCTCCGTATGTAATCATTAGTGAGCTCAACACTTCTCCGTATGTAATCATTGGTGAGCTCAACACTTCTCCGTATGAGATCATTGGCGAGCTCAACACTTCTCCTTATGGAATCATTGACGAGCTCAACACTTCTCCGTATGTAATCATTAGTGAGCTCAACACTTCTCCGTATGTAATCATTGGTGAGCTCAACACTTCTCCGTATGAGATCATTGGCGAGCTCAACACTTCTCCTTATGGAATCATTGACGAGCTCAACACTTCTCCGTATGTAATCATTGGTGAGCTCAACACTTCTCCGTATGTAATCATTGGTGAGCTCAACACTTCTCCGTATGAGATCATTGGCGAGCTCAACACTTCTCCGTATGGGATCATTGGTGAGCTCAACACTTCTCCGTATGAGATCATTGGCGAGCTCAACACTTCTCCGTATGGGATCATTGGCGAGATGGTGTGACTTGCGTCATTGTCAGACAGAGCGATTGTCGGCGAGATCGAGAAGTTAGCGAGCTACGAGGTGACCAGCTTGAGGGTTCGCGAGATGCTGTGCTCGCGAGATGCTGTCAAAGGTGTTGCATTTGATACTTGTTGTGTTTGAGGGCTGATGAGGTCGAGATTGTGGCTTGATCGATGGTCACACGTCTGGATGCTTGACGAGGTTGAGTGTCGCGCATAGTGTCCATAGCGTCGCGGTTGTTCGGAGTGTCGCCAGCACCTATACGATCAGGAGGGATAACGCCATTGGTGACGCCATTTGTTGGAGCGACACGCGTAGCGCCTACGGCTTAGCGGTTGGTTGGGTTGACGCAAATGGTTATACGAACAGGGGACGTAGCGCCTACGGCTAAACCATTGGTGGGAGCGACACGCATAGCGCCTACGGCTGCGCGGTCAGTGAGTGTTGCGTCCTCGCCCGTAGCTGCTTCGGTCATGTTGACGCTTTGGAGCTGGTTCATCCTCGCACGGGTGCACCCCCATATGGTGCGCCTGGGAGATACGTCGCGGGCGGCGTAAGAATCGACGCCTTCGTTGCTCGGGAGATCGGTGTGAGACATGCTTCTGGTTTTCCGAAAACGCCTTATCTTCAAATTCTCTTCGTCAAAATGAAAGGATTCCGTTCAGCCCCACGGTGGGCGCCAAATTGTTGATGTATGAAATCGACAATATAAATGATAAGAATATAAGTGGGATGAATCGGATCTGGTCCTTTTATTTAACGTAGAATCTTACAGAAGGGTTTTCAGGAAAATGACAATTACAGAGCTAAACTCACGGACTACGAAAATAATTGCTTTTCTCTCTCTAATTGCCCAAAAAGTGGATCCCGAGCTCAGACAATGACCTCTGGTATTTATAGTGGGCCACTGACCTAGGGTCCCTCTGTCTCTCTGTAAAATGACGATTTTGCCCCTACGGCCTGATGGGCCAAATCCAAGACTTCAGGCCCAAAACTTTCTAAGATCTCCTGTTTGGACTTCTGTAAATGTTGGGGGCGAAGCCCATATCCAACACCTAATAGGTTGCAAGTTTCTTTACGGCTCACGACTCGTTCAGGTGGTCTTGACCAAAAGGACTAAACAACAAAACATATATTTTTCCCACACACAAAAAAAAGTCAATCATCATCATGAAGTTCTCAATCTCAGCACTGAAGCAGGTACAACCAATCTTGAGCTTCAAGAACAAGGTTGTTAAGTGATTATCTCGCCGATAACTCACAAAGAACTTTGAATCGAACACGAACCACACAGAAAACAAATGACAATCAGAAAACAAGAAAGAGAACAGAGACACCGCGAGTTTTACGAGTTCACGCCCAAATCGGAACGCTACGTCTCGCCGGAGGTTTTCTCCGGAATCCACTAGAACTTCTTTTAATCAGAACCGATTACAAGATCTCTCAAACTCTTCTTTTTCTCTCGTTTTGATCTAAAACTTCAGATCATAACAAACTCTCAGACCTATCAAAAAACGATAAAACTCGAGAGACCTTTTAAACAGAGTCAACGATGACTACAACTCTCACGTACGTGCGGGATTGTTTGCAAAACTATAATTCCTATTCCTATCTCTTCATTCCCTCTTTTGGTCTATCTACATCCCCTCCGGAACCGGTAATCTCCGTTTGATTTCCTTTCAGCAGGTGCACAACAACTATTCTTTCACAAGTTTGAAGCGGATTACAGGTATAAAGGTGGCAAATAAATGTCCGCCAATTACACATCTGCTATTTGCGGATGATAGCCTTTTTCTGCAAGGTTTATAGGGATCAATGTGGGGTTGTGTTGAGTATTTTAAAGCAGTACGAGGCGACCTCGGGACAGCAAATAAATTTTGAGAAATCTTCAATTCAGTTTGGTCATAAGGTTGACGAATTGTCTAAGGCGGAGATGCAGGGGGTCCTCG
>NC_025699.1:9218992-9231019 GCF_000633955.1 Camelina sativa | reverse complement strand
GGGGGGGGGGGGGGGTCCAAAACGAAGGTCTTCTCTTTTGTTAGGGACCGGTTGCAGAATAGAACAACTGGATGGTCCGCAAAACTATTGTCGAAGGGGGGAAAGAAAGTGATGATTAAGTCAGTTGCGACCGCTATACTTACTTTTGTGATGTCTTGTTTTCGGTTACCAAAAACAATAACATCCAAACTTACGAGTGTTGTGTCGAATTTTTGGTGGAGTTCTAATGGCCAGTCAGGAGGTATGCACTGGATCGCCTGGGAGAAACTTTGCTGTAGCAAGCAGTTGGGTGGTTTGGGTTTTAAAAGTGTTCATGATTATAATATGGTTTTGTAGGCTAAACAGTTATGGCGGTTGATGGATTTTCCGGACTCACTGTTTGCTAGGGTTTTTAAGAGTAGGTATTACCGAAATTCAAATCCTATGGAACCCATACGGTCATATTCTCCTTCCTATGGATGGAGAAGCATCGTTTCAGCTCGCTCTCTGGTAATTAAAGGGCTTATTAAAAGGATCGGCTCTGGGGAATCCATTTATATATGGGATGATCCCTGGATTCCAGCTCAATTTACGAGACCAGCTTTTAGTAACGGTCCTTTAAGAATCCAAATATTCGATTGACTCATTTAATTGATCGTCAAACGAATACTTGGCTTAGTGATTTGCTCTTTGAGCATTTTGATCCCATGGACGCAGCCTTGATAGAAGCTTTGCCTTTAAGTAATTGCTTGCAGGCTGATTAATTAGGTTGGCATTTTATTAAACATGGAAAATATACGGTTAAATCAGGGTACGCGGTGGAACATTCAGGGATACCGCATACCTTTCAGGCTTCTGGGGCCGGTCTAGAGATTACTTCTCTTCTTGCTAAGGTTTGGCGGGTCCCATTCCCACCAAAATTACAGCATTTCATGTGGCAAGTCTTGACGGGCTGTATTTTGGTATCGGCTAATTTGAGACGACGCGGGGTGGATTGTGAAGCCCGGTGTGCATGATGTGGGCAAGAGGTGGAGGACATTAATCATGCCATTTTTCTGTGCCCACCGGCTCACCAGGCCTGGGCTTTAGCACATTTTCCGATGGGGCCGCATCTGTTCCCTACGGAGTCTGTTTATACTAATGTGGATCACTTTTTGAGTTCTACAAACCCGGGTTCAAAAGTGGTAGCCTTTCCCTGAAAATGTGGTATATCTGGAAAGCACGAAATGCTCGGGTTTTTTAGAATCAGGTCGAACGACCCGATGAGGTTGTCCGGGTGGCGGTAGGTGAGGCACAGACTTGGCAGCATGCACAGGTGGAGGCAGAGTTGGACGAGATTCCCTCCTCTCCTAGTATTTTGCCTTCTCGGACTCCGGGATGTCATGCTCCCCTCCCATTGGTGTTTTCTGGCCATCATTGCTTTGTGGATGGTTCTTGGAAAGCAACATTTTTTGCAGGTGCATGATGGGTGTGCACTTCTTCACAAGGGTCCCCTATGTTACACGGCGCAACCAACTACCGGCGTAGTCTTTCTCCGTTACATGCAGAAGTTGAAGCATTCATTTGGGCGATGCGCTGCATGATTGGACATGATTTCTGGGAGGTGGTTTTTTTCACGGACATGATTTCTGGGAGGTGGTTCTGATTTGGTGAAGATGGTGTCTTCGCCCTAGGATTGGCCCGCCTTCAAAACTTACCTAGACGATATCCTGATTGAGAGGGAGAAGTTTTCTTCTTTTTATTTGGTTCAGGTTTCTAGAAACGCTAATGTACGAGCGGATTCTTTGGCACGACGAGCGCGTTCCTCTCCTCATAAATTGGCTCGTTTGAGCTAATTTCTTTTTGTTGACAAAAATAAAATAAAATGCATTTTAATGTAATTTAATTTTTATTTTAAATTGGTTTTCAAAATTAAGCTGGATTTATTTATTTGTTCATAAAACTGTGAGGAAAAATATGCACAAATATTAACTGTAATTTCCTTTTCTTTGTTTTTTTTTCCCTAAAATAATTATAAAGAATCAGAAATTTAGATTTGATTTATTATGTATTTACAATGATTTCCTTATTTAATTCTGATGTATACTTTCGATTTGTTCCTGTTTGAAGGTTTGTTTGTGTTTGATTAGAATTTTACTTTGGATTTGTTTGTGTTTGAAGCTTTGGTAAGGATAAGTCAAAACTTATCTGAAAGATTACAAAAGTGTTTACAAACAAGTTTGATGGGTCATATTACAGTTGGGGTTGTGTTTCTAATCAATGAAGAGAAAGATACTTCATGGAATTCGCAGTAAACTTCTACTCCTTTCAATTTGATTTCTGTATTTATAGCTTTTTTTGGTTTTTTGATCACTAACACTAGTCTTCTTTTGTAGAAAACACACACCTGGGATCCCTCACTAACCGGTGTGGTTCAAGAAAAGTTATATGCCATTTGTAAAAACCGTATGAAAGACATGGTTTCCAAGGCAGCAGCTCAGCGAGATCAAGTGAAACCGACTTGGATTGAGAAAGCTATTTGGAAAGAATTTTGTGACTATTGGAACACAGAAGAAGCCATGGCAAAGAGTGCAACCACTTCAGCAGCTCGAATGTCTGACCGTAATGGTCTTGGCCCTCACAAGCATGTACCAGGGCCGAAGTCTTACTTACAAATCGAACAAGAGATGGTGAGTTAACCTTTTCATTGTTTAATAAGTTACATCAGATGGTTCCTAACCTTTTCATTGTCTAACATTTCAGAAAGTGGAATTGGGAAGACCGCCAACTATTCCTGAAGTTTTCTTCATGAATCATACCAAAAAAGATGGTACTTTTGTGGATAAGAAAGCGCAAGCAGTTCATGAGGCATATAAGAACAAAAAAAGGGAAGCTAAGTTGGCTGCTATGGATAATGATGAGTCTTCTGATGATACTTCACGTTGATCAGAGCTATCTCACGAGGAGGATGATGAACTCTTTCTTCATGTAATTATGTTTCTTTCTAATAAGCTAATAAGTTTTTCATTGTTAAGTAATTATGTTAACTTTTTCTCTCTATTTTGTTATGGAGTCTACTTTCATAAATGATAGAGGAACATACTTTGGAGTTGGAAGCCTAGGGAGTTACATCAACGGGAAGCGGAAGTTCCCTGGAAGCTTTTCTTCTGTCACAAGCCTGCAAAAACAGCTTGAAGAAGCTAACCGCAAACTAAAGCAACAAGCAGCTCTACAAGTAGAGCGTGAAGCTGAAGCTTTACGGGTTGCATCTGAGCAACAAGCAGAGATCAAATGCTTGGTGAGCTTCCTCAAGACTAACCCAAACTATGTCGCCTTCCTCGAGTCTCAAACCAATGACCCCGACCCTGCTAATGTTCAAAGTTTGGTTCCTTCACTATCCCTCCTTCCCTCATGACCTTAAAAACTTTTGTGATGGTTGTACTTAAACTCTTGGAATGGTTATTTAGATGTTTTCTAGAACTTATATATGTTGAAACTTATGTCTTTTTTTAATTTCATGTTTGTTATGTTTTAGTTATAGTTTTCATATTCAGTTTTGGTATTACAAAATTAAATAATTCAATTTGCCCGGATTAAAAGAAAATTTGATAAATCGATAATTAAACAGTCGTAAAACAGTCACCAAAACGTACACAAATCAGTAACCAAAACTGTCGCAAATGAGTAACCAAATCAGTCGCTAAAGCGTTGCAATTCAGTTGCCACTTTTAGCTACTTTCAGCGAGAGAAAAACGACCAAAACTATCAGTCGCCAATTAGTAACTCCGTGCCGACTCTTTAGCGACTGATTATTTTAGCGATGCTCTGTTTAGCGACTACGTCAGTCGCTAATCCGTCGTTCCTAGGTAGTTTGCGACTGTATAGTGACTATTTTTGTATTCGGTAATTCCATGTTTTCTTATAGTGGCACGGATTGAGCAGGCGCCACAGGTGTACACTACTGTGGAGACAGGTGGAACTAGTGCTGTGGCGATCACATGTATAATATCTCGTACCCAAAGTTTGTGAATTTTAGTATGTTCAGATTTTGTGTTTTGCCTGTGATAAAGTGTTAGGTTCTCAGTACATGAGGTTTATGTAGGGACCTCGTTGGTGGGCGGGTTTAGGTCCCATATTATGTTCGATTCTGGAGTGCGGCAAGGGCGCTAATATCATAGGAGATCCTGAGGAGGGAGCGGGAGTTGTCAGAGGTTCGAGAGGCAATTTCCTAAGAGTTCTTGGACGAGCGAGGGGAGTTGATATTGAGATTACAGTGGAGTCGTGGCCAGCGGATTTGCTTTCAGCCCGGTGGAGTTGTATGATGTTATCCTGGGGACGGATTGGTTGCATCGTCATATGGTTCACCTTGATTGTCATCAGGGTAGAGTTGAGTTTGAGCGTAGAGGAGGGAAGTTCGTTTTTGAGGGAGTTAGACCAACTTCAGGGAGTCTCGTGATCTCGGCCATGCAGGCTGGGAAGATGATCCAGAAGGGACGAGAGGCTTATTTGGTCACGATATCGATGTCGGAGTCAGTGGGGGCAGTCTACGGTTATTGTTATTCAAGTTGTTGAGGAGTTTGAGGATGTGTTCTAGTCGTTGCAAGCGTTACCACCTTCTCGGTCTGATCCTTTCACTTTTGAGCTAGAACCAGGGACAAAACCGTTATCCAAGACTCCTTACAAGATGGCTCCAGCAGAGTTGGCAGAGATGAAGAAGCAGTTGGAGGATTTGTTGAACATGGGATTCATTCGTCCTAGTGTATCACCGTGGGGAGCACCAATGTTATTTGTTAAGAAGAAGGACGGGAGTTTCCGCTTGTGTATTGATTATCGGGGTTTGAACTGGGTCAATGTTAAGAACAATTACCCTCTTCCCATAATCGATGAGTTGTTGGATCAGCTGAAAGGTGCTACTTGGTTCTCCAAGATAGATATGGCGTTGGGTTTCGATCAGATTCCGATAGATGAGGCAAATGTGAGAAAGACTGCATTCAGNCAAGGGCGCTAATATCATAGGAGATCCTGAGGAGGGAGCGGGAGTTGTCAGAGGTTCGAGAGGCAATTTCCTAAGAGTTCTTGGACGAGCGAGGGGAGTTGATATTGAGATTACAGTGGAGTCGTGGCCAGCGGATTTGCTTTCAGCCCGGTGGAGTTGTATGATGTTATCCTGGGGACGGATTGGTTGCATCGTCATATGGTTCACCTTGATTGTCATCAGGGTAGAGTTGAGTTTGAGCGTAGAGGAGGGAAGTTCGTTTTTGAGGGAGTTAGACCAACTTCAGGGAGTCTCGTGATCTCGGCCATGCAGGCTGGGAAGATGATCCAGAAGGGACGAGAGGCTTATTTGGTCACGATATCGATGTCGGAGTCAGTGGGGGCAGTCTACGGTTATTGTTATTCAAGTTGTTGAGGAGTTTGAGGATGTGTTCTAGTCGTTGCAAGCGTTACCACCTTCTCGGTCTGATCCTTTCACTTTTGAGCTAGAACCAGGGACAAAACCGTTATCCAAGACTCCTTACAAGATGGCTCCAGCAGAGTTGGCAGAGATGAAGAAGCAGTTGGAGGATTTGTTGAACATGGGATTCATTCGTCCTAGTGTATCACCGTGGGGAGCACCAATGTTATTTGTTAAGAAGAAGGACGGGAGTTTCCGCTTGTGTATTGATTATCGGGGTTTGAACTGGGTCAATGTTAAGAACAATTACCCTCTTCCCATAATCGATGAGTTGTTGGATCAGCTGAAAGGTGCTACTTGGTTCTCCAAGATAGATATGGCGTTGGGTTTCGATCAGATTCCGATAGATGAGGCAAATGTGAGAAAGACTGCATTCAGGATGAAATTGGGCATTATGAGTTTGTGGTGATGCCGTTTGGGTTGACTAACGCGCCGACAATGTTTATGAGGTTGATGAACAGCGTGTTTCAGGAGTTTCTGGACGTGTCTATCATCATTTTAATCGACGATATCCTGGTTTATTCCAAGAGTCCTGAGGAGCATGCAGTGCATTTGAGAGCAGTTCTGGAGAAGCTGTGGGAGTAGAAGTTGTATGCTAATTTGAGCAAGTGTAGTTTCTGGCAGCAGCAGATGGGTTTTTTTGGGTCACATTTTGTCTGCAAGGGGAGTATATGTAGATCCAGAGAAGATTCAGGCCATCAAGGATTAGCCTAGATCGCATAATGCCACATAGATAAGAAGTTTTGTTGGATTGGCAGGTTATTAGAGGAGGTTTGTGCAGGGTTTTGCGAGCAGAGCACGAACGATGACTAAGTTGACAAGGAAGGATGTTCCTTTTGTTTGGTCACACGAGTGTGAAAAGGGTTTCACAAGCCTGAATGAGATGCTGACTACTATGCCAGTGTTGGTGTAATACCCGAACTCGATATCCCGAGCTGGTCAGTGGGTTGACTCCCTGGCCCGGCCCAAAATACGCTTCCGCTGTGAAATCACTGACAATCCACTCAAAACAAACTCTTGACTTAACTAACCTGCAAAAGAAAGAGGAATGAGCAATTGATAATTACTCAGTGAGAGAAAGCCTTAGGCTCCCGAAGTTTCCACACCCAAATACGCTTAGACAATCAAAAAGTCTAAACCTAAGACAAGCAGCAATCATTGTGTCCTAAATCCTGTGACACACAAACATCAAACAAATGGGACTACGTCCCATAACCATCGCCGTGCATTACCGGATTCCCCATGCTTTCGCACTTCTTCCTGCATATTTTCATTTGCGTATCCAGATTCCTCTTGCTTCTCGCACTTCTTCCACACACAACAACGTGTTGGCTCGTCAGCCAATCCTGATCTACCCGCATTCTGCGCCCGTAGACCACCACACAACTACAAGGATCTCTCCTTGCACGAATCTCTGCGGCTCACCGCATCTACGTGCCCTTGGCACCTATCTCCTTACACTTATTTTATCACAACAAAACTTGCATTCACGCAATCACGCCATCATCAATCAACACGCATAAAATATCCATTTTAGTTCAATACCTAACTCTAAGATACTAATTCTCTTCCTTAAACTTTTAATATATATATATATATATATATATATATATATATATATATATATACATTTTGCAAGTACATTTAGCAAATAAATCCTAGAGTTGCCACATATTTACAAGACTGCCATTGTATTAAATTTTGATTTAAACATTTACTATAAATAAATCATATCAAATTCGGATATTTAATTTCAATAATAACTTCCCATAAAACTGTACTAAACAGGATAACTCTCCTTTAATATGAGGGACCCGAGATTTCCTATAAAACTGCACCAACTTTAGTGAATGGAAGCTTGAATCGTTTACAGTTTCCATTGAAATGTTTTTAACAAGCTAATATATTATTAATATTTATATTTTGGATCAATACTAACTACAATCAATTGATATAAATTTTCTGTTTTAATAAAAAACACTTCACCATTAGAATCCACTTGCACAACTATAAATACAAAAGTGTCAACTAATATAGAAATAAAACAACAAAAATTACAAAATCAAATTATAATATAATAAAAAATAGTATAATTGTTTACTAAAATAATTTAATAAACAATAAGGATATATTTTGAGAAAAAAACAATAAGGATATATATAATAAACCACAACATGTAGTTAATGGAAATTATACACTAAATAATTATAGTACATTCAACAAATTGAAAATATAAAAAATAAATATATATGTAATATAATCAATAAATTATATATATATATATATATTAAAAAATATAGACCTGCGGTAAACAATAATTAAATTTAATAAACAATAAGGATATATATAATAAACCACAACATGTAGTTAATGAAAATTATACACTAAATAATTATAGTACATTCAACAAATTTAAAATATAATCAATAAATATATATGTAATAAATATATAATAACCAGTTGTGGCCCAATGGTTGACAAAAATATATATATATATATATATATATATATATATATATATATGTAATATAATCAATAAATTATATATATTATTTTTATTTTTTAAAATATAGGCCCGCGGTGTACCGCGGGTGAGTATCTAGTACTTATAAATATTAATACACTCAACAACTAAATACGGTTACTTATAATATATTCAACTCGTAGGTATACTCAGCTTAACCCAAGACTAAGAAACTATCCAAACACATCTGAATACGTAGAAGACACCAACTAGTCCTCACCTTAGCCACACAAATCGAATCGAACAAACACCAACGGAACCAACCCACTTCAACAAGAACTCTCAATCTGCAACGGTTTAAATAGAAACAATCCATAAATCAATCCAAACCAAAATCTTATAATTTAATAAAAACCATCAAACGTCACGATTGCACAATTCACTTCACTTCACGGTACACCTAGGAAGAGAAGTGATGTTCATATATTTTACCTTGTTTTCCTTTAGTATATTCACATCTTTTGCATCATTTACCATCTAGTTTGGCCATTATTGCATAGCTTTAAGACTGTTTGTGCATTTAGGATAGAGTTGCATTGCATTTTCATATTTCTTGCATAAACAGGTGATTTTGGAGCCTAAAGAGCATGGAAGCAATGCTGAAGAAGATTGGAGCTAAGAAGAGAAGAAAACAAGGGAGTTAGAGCTGAAGAATCAAGGCCCGGAGGTCAACTCGATCACTCACTCGACTGAGTGCGGAGAGGGACTCGACCGAGTGGAAGGAGTAGAAGAAGAGCCAAATCGACCGAGCACATGGTCGAGTTGACCGAGCCGCCCTTCTATTTTGTCTTTTAGCATTTTTAGGGCTTCCACTCCTTTTCTATATAAAGCCTATACCCTCAGCCACCAAAGAGTCTAGCTTTTTAGATATTCCTTAAACCTAGTATTTACCCTTTTGGGAATTTTTACTTTTTGCTTTTTAATATTTTAGATTCTCTCTTCTACTTTTGAAGGAGAACAAAAGAATTCTTGGATTTTGTTGGTTTCATAACTTTCAAGATATTAAGAATTCGTGTTTGATTCCTTCTTCAATATTGTAGATCTCTATTTCATCTATCTAATCATGCAAGTTTCATCATTTTCTGGGTTTATGACTTTGTTGTTCATCATGTGTGATTGTGAGTAGTTTGCTTAGATCTTAGGGATGGTTTAGGCTAGATGATGGTTGTGGTTGTTTGATCTGGTCAAGCTTGATTGTTTTAGATATCTTCTAGGCTAGATATCCTCTATGCTGATCCTATAACCGAGAGGGTAGGGTTTGATCTTAAGCTTCTTAGCATCACACCAATGTCTAGGTTGCTAGCTAAGGCTAGATCTAGAGATTATCATTAGGCATGCTAAGAGATTAGATATCTTGTTTGATTTTTGACTTGAATGATCTGTTGTTTAATGCTTGCTTTTATATGTTCTTTGCTATGTGAGAACTAGCCTAGATCTGTATAAGCCTGATTGTTTTTGCCATGAGAGTGGATTAACATGTACCTTGAGATCATTGTCTAGAGATTAGCTCATGTTGCTTGAAGTTTGTTGATCAAGTTAGATTACCACAATCCAGAGTCTAGCCCATGAATCCATCCCTAAGACCTTGCTTTTCTATTGATTTTCTAGTTTAAATCATGCTGTTTGTTTGCTGTTTGATTTGCTCATGTATTGCTCTGTTTTATTTGTTCTGCTCTGTTTTCCCGATTTGACCAACTCGACCTAGTACTCGATCTACACTCGATCGAGTGCTTGCTCGAGCTCAACCCCAGATTTTCTTATTTCTGTTTGCATTTGTCCTGTTTCATTTCCTGTTTCATTCTAGTCTTATTCATGTTGCATTCATTTAGTTTCTGTTCATCTTGTTCATCATTTGTCTTGCATTAGTTCATTAGTATTCTATCATCTCTAGTTTGTTTTTGTTTAGTCTCATCATATTAATCATCCTGTTCCATTTGCATTTAGTTTCTTTTCCTGTTAGTTTCCATATCTTGCATTTCATACTTGTCATTAGGATCTTAGTTTCAAATCATCTTTATAGTTGGCTCAACTTAGATAAATGTGCATGTTCTAATTGCTCACAACCCACTCTGATTTGGATTGATACCTCTTATACTGCAACTGCATAAGAGGAATTGAAACGCTCAGCACTCTTCCCATTCATTCATATCTCTTTCTTACCATCCATCATTTCACCACCATTGGGAAAAGTTCTTGTTTCAAGAAGCAAGACTATGAGGGCCAGTACATTTTGTTTGGATGTACCGTTTTGAAAGGTATTGGTTTCAGTTTTATACTTAAATTTATAAAATTGAATGATTATGTGTAGATATTCATAGTTTCTGTTCTGACTAGGTACTTGAAAATTTTGAAAGACTATGTAAGAAATCGAGCAAGACCAGAATTAATATAACTTGTTTATGCATTTGTTTATTTGTTATTCAGAGAAAGGTAGCTGAGTTGGAGAGTGTTGCTCATTCAACAACAAAAAATCCAAAGTCAGATGGTCTTTCTCAATTGTTAGGAGCTGATAATCCTGGTCGGTTAAGGGCAATGGGCAGAGGGATGAGTATGAAAAAAACTGTCTTTTTTCCAAGTCGACAGTAAGTGTATGGCTGAAATGAAAGAAAAGCAAGTTAGTTTACAAGGAAAAGTAGATGACTTACAAGCTGTCATTGAACATTTGAAGGTTAGTAGTCTTTTAACATTAATGCATTATTAGAGTGAAATGGTATTGATTCATCAGTTCTAAGTTACCTTTGTTTTTATGTAACAGAGAGGAGAACCTGAGATTGGGGAAAATTTCAGCTGCAAGGGTACGTAATCATGTAATTTGTTTTTTGCCAGTAGATATATCATTTATTTTTAACTTACATCTAACTTTTAACGATGAAAATATTTGTAAAGTGTCACTAATAGAGCACATCCTAAGTGTTTGCTTCTGGATTATAGTGGTACTGGTGAGATTGTTGCTGAAGCTCCTANAAAATTTTGAAAGACTATGTAAGAAATCGAGCAAGACCAGAATTAATATAACTTGTTTATGCATTTGTTTATTTGTTATTCAGAGAAAGGTAGCTGAGTTGGAGAGTGTTGCTCATTCAACAACAAAAAATCCAAAGTCAGATGGTCTTTCTCAATTGTTAGGAGCTGATAATCCTGGTCGGTTAAGGGCAATGGGCAGAGGGATGAGTATGAAAAAAACTGTCTTTTTTCCAAGTCGACAGTAAGTGTATGGCTGAAATGAAAGAAAAGCAAGTTAGTTTACAAGGAAAAGTAGATGACTTACAAGCTGTCATTGAACATTTGAAGGTTAGTAGTCTTTTAACATTAATGCATTATTAGAGTGAAATGGTATTGATTCATCAGTTCTAAGTTACCTTTGTTTTTATGTAACAGAGAGGAGAACCTGAGATTGGGGAAAATTTCAGCTGCAAGGGTACGTAATCATGTAATTTGTTTTTTGCCAGTAGATATATCATTTATTTTTAACTTACATCTAACTTTTAACGATGAAAATATTTGTAAAGTGTCACTAATAGAGCACATCCTAAGTGTTTGCTTCTGGATTATAGTGGTACTGGTGAGATTGTTGCTGAAGCTCCTATGATGTCTTCTGATCCTCAAGACTTTGTGAATGGGATTACATTAGGGCCTAACTCCTATAAAGTATTGGTAGAATCTGCAATCAAACCAGATGCATTCTTATGGAGACCTGCAACTAACATCCTGAATATGGAACAAGCTGTCGGAGAAATGCTTGTCTGGCCAGATAACAATTGCATTCTCCAAGAAGACAATGCGCCAAAGGTAAAAATAACTGGGTATTTTGATAATCAATAACATATATTTTCACATGTGTCAGAGTCCAAGTACAGCTTTTGCAAACAAGTGTACACTACTGAATTGGAGGGAAAATGAAGAAGTGTATGTTGCTGAAGGGCGTTGGCAGTCAAAAGAACCAGATGCATTGGTTAATAGACTTCCAATCGAACCGAATTCAGTAAAGGTATTGGTGGATGTGGTCTTGAAATTTGAGACATTTATATGGAGACCTACAATAGAAATTAGTATCATTGAGGACTGTTTGAAGACTTTCGTAGCATGGCCT
>NC_025699.1:9214230-9218442 GCF_000633955.1 Camelina sativa | reverse complement strand
TATGGAACAAGCTGTCGGAGAAATGCTTGTCTGGCCAGATAACAATTGCATTCTCCAAGAAGACAATGCGCCAAAGGTAAAAATAACTGGGTATTTTGATAATCAATAACATATATTTTCACATGTGTCAGAGTCCAAGTACAGCTTTTGCAAACAAGTGTACACTACTGAATTGGAGGGAAAATGAAGAAGTGTATGTTGCTGAAGGGCGTTGGCAGTCAAAAGAACCAGATGCATTGGTTAATAGACTTCCAATCGAACCGAATTCAGTAAAGGTATTGGTGGATGTGGTCTTGAAATTTGAGACATTTATATGGAGACCTACAATAGAAATTAGTATCATTGAGGACTGTTTGAAGACTTTCGTAGCATGGCCTGCAAGTAGAGTTGTGTAAGAAACAACCACAGATGAATCTCCACTGTCTCAGTCTCAGATTCCAACTCCTAATATGCAAACTGTCTCATCTCATAATGAGATATATGAAGCAACTCCTTCAGTCCGTGTAAAGAAAGCTATAAATGCTATAGACTCACCTGTTCGGAGATCACCGGTAATGTGCTTCACTTCTTTAAGTGTTATTTATGTTATCGCTAATAGTATGGCCTGCCAATATATAAATTGTTGATGTTGCTTATAATATGTTGTTATATTTTCAGCGTAAAAAGAAAGAGTCAATTAGCAAAGAAAATCAGAAGTGCAAATTGTTGGATATTATTGGGAAGAAGCGGGTCATTGCTAAAGGACGTTGGTCTTCAAACAATCTAGACCAAGTTGTCCATTGTGCTCCATTGGAACCTAATGCAGTACGTGTTTGGGTAGATGTGGTGAAGGTTAATGATGCTGCTGTTTGGAGGCCCTCTTCTGCTATCGAGTGTATGAAAGATGCAATTGGTACAACAATCGCATGGCCAGAGGAAAAAGTGGTAATGGTTTGAACTGAAGTACCTTTGTCTAGATTATGGGAACTTATGCTATTTAGACTTGTGTTGTTTAGCTTATGGTAACTTATGGTATTGAGACTTGCGAAGTTTAGCTTATGGGAACTTATGCTATTGAAATATGTATGTTGAGACTTATGTATTTTTTGGATTCAAGTGTATCTGTTGGATGTTTTATATTATATATATTTTCATATAAAACAGGTTCCACTTTTAAAATGTAACCATATAATAGCTCTAATATGAACAGGTAATATAGCACAATAGATCTTAATAGTATAAAAAAAAACTAATATTAAAGCATTATAGGAAATATCACAATAATAAAATATTGCAACAATATAAACTATAACAGCAACGAAATAATGTTATTGAATAATATTTAAGAGCATTTACCGATGCTATATTTTAAAAAATTATAACGCTGACATTACGCTATTATATATAATGATATAATAGCATGAGTAAACAACCAGAGACTCCATCTCCTGCTCCTGAGCCGAAGCTACCCTCTTCCGACTCAGAGCATCTGCAACCGTGTTAGCCTTTCCAGGGTGATAGGCTATCTCCAAATCATAGTCTACCACAAGCTCCATCCACCGCCTCTGCCTCAAATTCAACTCAGGCTGAGTGAATATGTACTTCAGACTCTTATGATCTATAAACACATGTACCTTTGCACCATAAAGATAAGATCTCCAAATCTTCAGGGCAAAAACTACAGCACCCATCTCCAAATCATGAGTAGGATAGTTGCCTTCATGCACCCGCAACTGCCGCGAAGCATAGGCAATCACCTTCCCATGCTGCATTAGAACACACCTCAAACCAACTATAGATGCATCTGTATAAACCACATAGGGTTCCCCTGCTCAGGCAAAGCCAACACTAGCGCAGTAGTCAACATCTCCTTCAGGCTTGCAAACCTTCCTCACACTCTTTTTACCAAACAAAAGGAACATCATTTCCTGTCAACTTAGTCATAGGACGTGCTCTGCTCGCAAACCCCTGCACAAATCTCCTGTAATATCCTACCAATCCAAGAAAACTCGTGATCTCTGTGGCATTCTGCGGTCTAGGCCAATCCCTGATAGCCTGAATCTTCTTAGGATCTACAGAAACCCCGTCTGCAGACACAATATGACCCAGAAAGCCCATCTCATGCTGCCAAAAACTGCACTTGCTCAACTTAGCAAACAACTTCTGCTCCCACAGCTTCTCCATAACTGCCCTCAATGCACTTCATGCTCCTCAGGACTCTTAGAAAATACCATGATAGCATCGATGAAAATGATGACAGACACGTCCAGAAACTCCTGAAACACGCTGTTCATCAATCTCATAAGTGTTGCTGGCGCGTTAGTCAACCCGAAAGGCATCACCACAAACTCATAATGCCAATACCTCATCCTGAAAGCAGTGTTCCTCACATATGCCTCATCTATCGGTATCTGATGATAACCCGACGCCAGATCTACCTTAGAGAACCAAGTAGCACCCCTCAACTGATCCAACAACACATCAATCCTAAGAAGAGGATACTTGTTCTTCACAGTGACCTGGTTCAAACCCCAATAATCAATACACAAGCGGTAACTCCCGTCCTCCTTCTTAACAAATAACACTGGTGCTCTCCACGGTGATACACTAGAACGTATGAATCCCTTACTAACAAATCCTCTAGCTGCTTCTTCAGCTCTGCCAAACAAACACTCAAGTATGCCGGCATCAAGTCGAAGCCACCTGAATGTCAACCCTCTTGTTCGTCCAAGAACCTCTAGTAACTTGTCTCTTAGGGAAAACTTCCACAAGATAGATTAATCCAAAATTAGCTTTCCGCTTAGCTATTCTCCACAGCAAATCATCAATACGAGCGTAATAAAACAATCAAGTACCATACATTCGCATATTCCGATTCACCGTATCAAATGCTTTGCAGACCGCCAACTTAACCTACTTGACTTGTTTCCCCCCAGCAAGCTTACCAAAACCTTAAATCTAGTAACCCTGTCCATCTCCAATGAACTTCATCCACCATCGTCGCAACGATTAGTTTATCCTGCCATGAAGGCTTCTCGTGAATCTTATGTACCTGGCAACCATGCCCTTACCAGCTCATATCTGCTGCAGCTCTCCTTCCCGGGACTCCAGCACCGCCGGCCTCTCAATCCTGGCACATCAGCCACACATTCTTGACCACTCCGGTCATAAAACCCTGGTCCACCGGCCAACATAATCCTAAAATCCAAGATTAAACCATCATCACTCTCGAGGTCTACATTCCGTCGTTATGTTCATACTCACGTTCTATACATTGCTTGCTCCCAACTCTTCCTCTCTTAGGTCGCAACCTTTGAGCCATACCGATCTCACTCTCAGACCAGCGTCTTCGAGTTATACCGTCTCACTCTTGGACCACAATCCTCAAGATCTCGGTATCAGGGGAACTACTCATCCCCTCAGGGGAACATCATCCCCTCTGCCACTCTCGGAGCCCTCATCCCCTCAAGCTATCGGTATTTAGGGGAATCACCATCCCCTTAGGAGCAACAATCCTTAACGACTATAAACATCTCTCGACACAAAATACCTCCTGTGGTCCGAGTATAACATTGCAATGTTACACCTGCCCACTAAACTTCTAATATCCAACTGGATTAACCCCCAAACATAGAAATATCTGCTCCAACTACATATGTCCACCTATCCGCCTCTCTAGGTCCGATACCCCTTGAGAATAATCTCATACCGGTCATCTACAACCGCTCCATCCTCTTAACATAAGGTGGAAAGTCCTCAACATCCGCAGCCCTCGGTTGCACCCCGCCACATGCGGCACAACTGGAGACTACACTGGTACCCTTCTCGGTAACCGCTCCAACAGCATGCCAACAGATCCGCCAAGCGATCATCTCGACCCTGGGCTCCACCTGCTGCAACCCCACACCTGGGTTCCCAGCACCCCCGGCACGCTCACCGGCTAACCCCCTCTGGTCCCTCCTGATACGCTTGCGACCCTCTGACGTACCTCCTCGTAGAAGCTGGACTCGGGACCCGCCCAACAATGACCACGACCACGTCCCCGTCCACGACCAACAACTCAAACACCTTAACCACTGATCTTCCAAGAACAGAGGCTAACAAGCATAAAACAAATCAATACCACACAAAGAAACATAACAATAACTCACCGTGGAATCTCATTGAAGGCTCGAAGAGGATGTTCTAGGACTCCATGCCACACACAATTGACTAACTCACATAATCAATCAA
>NC_025699.1:9213899-9214046 GCF_000633955.1 Camelina sativa | reverse complement strand
CCGTCCTCGCACTTGCATCGACCGACGCAAGCTATGCATCGATCGACGCAACGTCGAGCACCGTGATTTCCCCGAAGCTTCTCGCCAGATTTTGTTCCTACAACCACAAAAAACTCAATCCCGAGCCACAAGAAAGCTTCCTAACGT
>NC_025699.1:9197751-9211857 GCF_000633955.1 Camelina sativa | reverse complement strand
GCCAACAGATCCGCCAAGCGATCATCTCGACCCTGGGCTCCACCTGCTGCAACCCCACACCTGGGTTCCCAGCACCCCCGGCACGCTCACCGGCTAATCCCCTCTGGTCCCTCCTGATACGCTTGCGACCCTCTGACGTACCTCCTCGTAGAAGCTGGACTCGGGACCCGCCCAACAATGACCACGACCACGTCCCCGTCCACGACCAACAACTCAAACACCTTAACCACTGATCTTCCAAGAACAGAGGCTAACAAGCATAAAACAAATCAATACCACACAAAGAAACATAACAATAACTCACCGTGGAATCTCATTGAAGGCTCGAAGAGGATGTTTTAGGACTCCATGCCACACACAATTGACTAACTCACATAATCAATCAAAGCATGCAATCCCAAACATCACAACAGAAACCTAGCGAACCCAAACCTAGAACCGTAAGGGCTCAGATACCAAAATGAAACGACCGACCCTTTTTTAAAAAAAAATAATTAAATAATAAAAATAATAATAATAATAATAAACTACAGCTAGTGGTCCCATACCCACTAGCTAGCTAACCACAATCACAACCAATAGCGGAAATACCAATCTCAATAAATAATAATCCAATAATAATCTAATATTCATACCAATCTCAAACAAATGATCCAGCAACATAAATCAATTAACCAGCAATCCTAAACAATGTTCTATGACACAATTCTAGCAACCTAACAATGCCAGATAAACAATCAGTCGAGCCCCTAGAACATCCTCCTCTTCATTGCCTTGATTCCACGATCACACTTTGTCTTTACCTGCACCACAAACACATATTGCAATGCATGAGTATTTTATAAACACTCAGTAAGGCAATCCTCCCATCTACTGGGCTATACACACAAGCAATAGAGTATCAATAACCAACACACAACAATCAACACACAACAAACAACGAACCAGGACTCGGCATCAACCGATGCCAACATGCATCGACTAATGCCAAATGGGGAAGCATCGACCGACGCAGAAGCTGCATCGACCAATGCAAGTGTAACTTGCATCGACCAATACCCAATCTGCATCAACCGACGCATGCTCGACGCAACACGAAAACCCTAAAGTTCTACGCGCCGTCCTCGCACTTGCATCGACCGACGCAAGCTATGCATCGATCGACGCAACGTCGAGCACCGTGATTTCCCCGAAGCTTCTCGCCAGATTTTGTTCCTACAACCACAAAAAACTCAATCCCGAGCCACAAGAAAGCTTCCTAACGTCCATAACAACGATCTAACAAGTCTAACAACCCAAAACAAGCAGGTTAAAGATTCCTCTAGCTTAGATAAGCCATGGTCATGCACTTACCTTTGCCAAAGAAGAATCTGAACCTTAAACAACCAAGAACAAGCCTCTAGGAAGCTCCTACAACGATCCCAGCTACAGATCTCTACAGGAACGCCTCCAATCTCCCAGAATTCTCAAGAACACTCAAGAACAACTTTTCTCTCTTTCTCTTTCCTCAAAAACGGCCACCCCAACCACGAATGAGACAAAACTCGCATCTAAGGGTTTTCCTTAACCCAAAACGCAGCGTTTGACTTAAGTCAAAACGCACAGAATTGAACCAGCATCGACCGATGCTCCTACTGCATCGATCGATGCACACCCTAAACCGGGATTCCGGTTCGCGGGTGTTGCAAGCATATTTGGCTAAACTATCGGCAAGATGGTTAGCTTCCCTATAAATATGTTTAACCCGGACTAGCCAGTCCCTGGAAAGAAAGCCATAGCACTGACGTACTAGGAAAGATAGGGGGTGAAAATCACTAATCCTTAACTGAAGAAAACCCACAACCATCTCAGAATCCACCTCCAACTCCACACACCGCATGTTACACTCCCAAGCGATGCAGAGGCCATAATATACGCCCCATAATTCTGCTTAAGGCGCAGAGCAAATTCTGATATTTAGAACAAAACCTCTACACCATTCCCCATTACGATCTCGTAAAACACCTCCGGCAGAAGCATAACCCTGGTTCCGTCTTGAAGCTCCAACAGTATTCAATTTTACCCAACCCTCACTTGGTAGTATGGTTTTAAAAATAGGCAAAACCACCCAACGACATAGTGGAAACTAGATGTAAAAAGAACTGTTGTAATTAAAGACTAAACTATTGATAAATATGTGAAGAAATAACCATTTTGGATATAAAGTTGAAAAAATTTAATAATGATTTTCCTAAACCCAATTAGAGAACAATAGAGATGACTTTTTATTTTCCTATTTGTTTATTCTTTTCATTGGTGTGTAAAATGTAAAATATCAAACACAATACATAAAGAATTCAAATCTTTGTGAAAAAGTCGAGAAAGTGCATTCATTTTTAATAAAAAGAAAGTACACAACATTGTTTTGGTAGACTTTATAATTTTTATAAATAAATACAAATAGGTTATACATAGGTTATAGATTAATTCATATAATAATTGGTTACAAGTTGATAGTTCATATATTAATGGTAACAAATAAAACCTTAATTGTAACCGAAAATCTTAAACGGGACATTTCAAATTGATAGTTCATAGATATTCCAAACTTTATTTTCGGAAGATCACATTGTTTCCAAAGATCTACATTCACAATATTACCCATTTATTTTTCTGAGATTTTATTGATAGATTACAATGTTAACCAAGTTATTAAAAGGGGTAAAATATACTATCAATCATAAAAAGAATTACACAACTTTTTTGTATAATAAAACGGAAGTACACAACTTTTTTTTGTAGAATATATAATTTTTATAAGTTGGTTGCAAAATAGATAATATATTAAATATAGGTTGGTTACAAAAAAAAAGTTATAGATAAAATCCGTGGGCTATATGAAATTACGAATACACTTAAGAATATCTCAAAGAATCCTCTTAAAGATAATATTCTAATGATTTATACAATTTTCAAAAAAAAATTTGATTATTTCAGATATTGTTACACCATATATAATGTTAGGCATAAAAATATACTGTTAGGCGTAAAATAAAATAAAATCCTGGCAATTAATCACACTTAATCGTGTCTTTAAAACCGGACCGGAAAGTGAACCGGAAGTCTTTCGGGTCACTGGGTCAACAAGTCGGACCGATTGAATTACGGGTCTTGTTTGAACTACGGGTCAATTAGTTTATTAGTTTGATTACATTTTATGAATATAACATCTACTTTTCTATAATTATATAAACAAAGCATACATAGTTAAGTACTAAACAATTAAAATTAAACTTTTAAATGATTAGATAAAATAATTAACTGGTTCTTTTATAAAGAAAAACATTTTTTTTTTAATTTAGTTTGAGTTTAAAGTGTGACCAAAATAAAATATTTTAATTTGAGACCGACAACTCGGTCTGACCCGCCGGTTCAACCACCAATTCGCGGGTTTTTAACGGGTTTTTCTGGTTTTCTGCGGGTTTTATTTGTTAGGTTTTTAGAGGTTACCCGGAATGGAATACCTATCAGGTTGTGGTTGGATCGAACCGACCGGCCGGTCCGGTCCTGGTTAAAAAACGTTGATATAAATCATTCATATCTCCATTTACCAAAATACATTCTTATATTCATACAAAAAAAATAATAATAACAATAACTTTTCAGTTTACAAAACTAAACCGTCTTATATATTATATTTTATTTTAAAATTATAATACAGATAAAAGGAATTTCAACCCGTGGTCTAGCACAGATCCAAATCTAGTGGTGTCTGATTTGGTCAACAAAATTTGTGAACCTAGTGTTAATTTTATCTTAGGTGATTTTATCTTTTAAATTCAGCGTATGGAAGCATCTTAGCTTTTGAAATTCATTCAAAAAGAGGCTCAGTGAAACTAAGGTGACTTTGATTTTTTTTTAAACCAAAAGCTTTAGAAAAAAAAAACATGTGATGGTTATTCGAGATAGGGTTGATGCAACTAATTTGGTTATTGCTTTGAGGAAGAAATCATGTTATGCTACTTTAGAGAATCTCGTTTTCTTCTTTGTCGTAGTAGCAATAGATTTCCTCATCGTAATAACCATTAGTTTTTTTTTTGTTTGGTCCGTAATAATAGTATTGTAGCCAAGTTTAAAGAAATAAAAATTCTTATGATATTTGATATTTGAGAGTTAAAAAAACATTTTTAAAACATTGTTTGCTGTTGAAAACACACAAAATACTGTTCTGGTTTTGAAAGTTTATTTATATCGCTTAAGAGAAGTTTTGGTGTTGTTAAAAAAAACAAAAAAGAAAAAGAGAAGATTCGATGGAAATGTTTCATGTTTTGATTTAGAAACTAAAATCATGCCAAGGTGATCCATAGTTCTTAACTAATTACTTTTGTCAGTGGTATAGTTGATTCAGCTTCAATGACGATTGTCCTGTAGTTCAACACCTATTGTTTGCAGATGACAGTTTCCTGTTCTGTCGTGCAAGTAAGGAGGAATGTGAGGAAATTCTGGGATGCCTACATCTATATGGTAAGGCGTCTGGTCAGCAGATTAATTTTGAGAAGTCTGCGATCACCTTTGGAAGCAAAATGCTAGACACAACTAAGGTGATGGTTAAATAGGCATTGGGGATTATAGCAGAGGGTGGAGCTGGCTCTTATCTGGGTTTACCGGAATGCTTCAGCGGCTCTAAACAGGCTCTTCTAGCCTTTATTGGTGACAAGCTTCAGAAACGATTGCATAGTTGGTATGCTAAATCCTTATCCTTAGGTGGAAAAGAGATATTACTTAAATCTATAGCTATGGCTTTGCCGGTGTACACAATGTCTTGTTTCAGATTGAGTAAACACCTATGTCGAAAAATCAAAAGTGCCATGCGTGAGTTTTGGTGGAGTAGCTGCCAGGGACAAAGGAAGCTAGCATGGGTGGCTTGGTCTACAATGTGTAAATCTAAAAATGATGGTGGTCTGGGATTCAAAGATTTGGGGGATTTTAATCAAGCGTTACTTGCAAAACAGGCTTGGCAAATCCTTAACAACACGGAGTCTCTCGTGTCTCACTTTTACAAAAGTAGGTACTTTCGACGTTCATCTATCTTAGAGTGTGGTTCGGGGTCGAGACCCTCATACGCATGGAGGAGCATATTGCATGGACGTCATCTCTTGAAGCAAGGCTTAATGAAGACGATTGGAAATGGCATGGATACCTTTGTCTAGAAAGAAAAGTGGATCTTTGATAAGCATCCTCGAGCTCCTTACCGGCTAGATACTTTTTTCAATGTCAATCTGAAGATAGCTGAGTTGCGGTACTCAGTAGACTGTCAATGGGATACCGAGAACGTGCATGCTTTGTTTCTGCCTGATGATGCTAAACAAATTCTTTCTATGGAGATTGCATCAATAAAGAGGGATCGATACATTTTGGCCATACATGCCTTCTAGAGCTTATACGGTTAAAAGTGGCTACTGGTTACTTCGTACCTTGCCTACTCTTTACAAGCCTAGAATAGAGGACATGATTAAGCTAACAACTCTGAAAGTGAAAGTGTGGAAGATAAAAATGGTTTCGAAGATTAGGACTTTCCTGTGGCGAATGCTCTCTGGTGCTCTAGCTGTCTCAGAAAGACTTGCTTCGTGAGGTTTAGCTGTGGATACCAGATGTGCAGTCTGTGATCATAGCGAGGAGATGATTTGTCATTTATTGTTTGTGTGCCCTGTTGCACGTCAAGCTTTTGCTCTCGCTAATATACCTTTGCCAGCAGCGGGCTTTTCTGAACATGACTTGGTGCATAATTGGGAGTATCTTTCAACCTTAATGCAGGATGGGAGAGTTCCGGAGGAGATAAAACAGACAATCCCTTGGTTGTTGTGGGAAATATGGAAGTGGAGGAACACATTGATATTTTAGGGGAAACATAGCGATATACAGGAGATGGTGGATAAAGCTTTCACGCACTCGTTACACTGGTTTGCGACTGTATAGTGACTGTTTTTGTATTCGGTAATTCCATGTTTTCTTGTAGTGGCACGGTTTTAGCAGGCGCCACAGGTGTACACTACTGTGGAGACAGGTGGAACTAGTGCTGTAGCGATCACATGTATAATATCTCGTACCCAAAGTTTGTGAATTTTAGTATGTTCAGATTTTGTGTTTTGCCTGTGATAAAGTGTTAGGTTCTCAGTACATGAAGTTTATGTAGGGACATTGTTGGTGGGCGGGTTTAGGTCCCATATTATGTTTGATTCTGGAGTGCGGCTAGGGCGCTAATATCATAGGAGATCCTGAGGAGGGAGCGGGAGTTGTCAGAGGTTCGAGAGGCAATTTCCTAAGAGTTCTTGGACGAGCGAGGGGAGTTGATATTGAGATTACAGTGGAGTCGTGGCCAGCGGATTTGCTTTCAGCCCGGTGGAGTTGTATGATGTTATCCTGGGGACGGATTGGTTGCATCGTCATATGGTTCACCTTGATTGTCATCAGGGTAGAGTTGAGTTTGAGCATAGAGGAGGGAAGTTCATTTTTGAGGGAGTTAGACCGACTTCAGGGAGTCTCGTGATCTCGGCCATGCAGGCTGGGAAGATGATCGAGAAGGGACGAGAGGCTTATTTGGTCACGATATCGATGTCGGAGTCAGTGGGGGCATTCTACGGTTATTGTTATTCAAGTTGTTGAGGAGTTTGAGGATGTGTTCTAGTCGTTGCAAGGGTTACCACCTTCTCGGTCTGATCCTTTCACTTTTGAGCTAGAACCAGGGACAAAACCGTTATCCAAGGCTCCTTACAAGATGGCTCCAGCAAAGTTGGCAGAGATGAAGCAGCAGTTGGAGGATCTGTTGAACATGGGATTCATTTGTCCTAGTGTATCACCGTGGGGAGCACCAATGTTATTTGTTAAGAAGAAGGACAGAAGTTTCCGCTTGTGTATTGATTATCGGGGTTTGAACTGGGTCAATATTAAGAACAATTACCCTCTTCCCATAATCGATGAGTTGTTGGATCAGCTGAAAGGTGCTACTTGGTTCTCCAAGATAGATATGGCGTTGGGTTTCGATCAGATTCCGATAGATGAGGCAAATGTGAGGAAGACTACATTCATGATGAAATTGGGCATTATGAGTTTGTGGTGATGCCGTTTGGGTTGACTAACGCGCCGACAATGTTTATGAGATTGATGAACAGCATGCTTCAGGAGTTTCTGGACGTGTCTATCATCATTTTCATCGACGATATCCTGGTTTATTCCAAGAGTCCTGAGGAGCATGCAGTGCATTTGAGAGCAGTTCTAGAGAAGCTGTGGGAGTAGAAGTTGTATGCTAATTTGAGCAAGTGTAGTTTCTGGCAGCAGCATATGGGTTTTTTTGGGTCACATTTTGTCTGCAAGGGGAGTTTATGTAGATCCAGAGAAGATTCAGGCCATCAAGGATTGGCCTAGACCGCATAATGCCACATAGATCAGAAGTTTTGTTGGATTGGCAGGTTATTAGAGGAGGTTTGTGCAGGGTTTTGCGAGCAGAGCACGACCGATGACTAAGTTGACAAGGAAGGATGTTCCTTTTGTTTGGTCACACGAGTGTGAAGAGGGTTTCACAAGCCTGAATGAGATGCTGACTACTATGCCAGTGTTGGTGTAATACCCGAACTCGATATCCGGAGCTGGTCAGTGGGTTGACTCCCTGGCCCGGCCCAAAATACGCTTCCGCTGCGAAATCACTGACAATCCACGCAAAACAAACTCTTGACTTAACTAACCTGCAAAAGAAAGAGGAATGAGCAATTGATAATTACTCAGTGAGAGAAAGCCTCAGGCTCCCGAAGTTTCCACACCCAAATACGCTTAGACAATCAAAAATTCTAAACCTAAGACAAGCAGCAATCATTGTGCCCTAAATCCTGTGACACACAAACATCAAACAAATGGGACTACGTCCCATAACCATCGCCGTGCATTACCGGATTCCCCATGCTTTCGCACTTCTTCCTGCATATTTTCATTTGCGTATCCAGATTCCTCTTGCTTCTCGCACTTCTTCCAAACACAACAACGTGTTGGCTCGTCAGCCAATCCTGATCTACCCGCATTCCGCGCCCGTAGACCACCACACAACTACAAGGATCTCTCCTTGCACGAATCTCTGCGGCTCATCGAATCTACGTACCCTTGGCACCTATCTCCTTACACTTATTTTATCACAACAAAACATGCATTCACGCAATCACGCCATCATCAATCAACAAGCATAAAATATCCATTTTAGTTCAATACCTAACTCTAAGATACTAATTCTCTTCCTTAAACTTTTAATATATATATATATATATATATATATATATTTATATCTATATATACATTTTGCAAGTACATTTAGCAAATAAATCCTAGAGTTGCCACCTATTTACAAGACTGCCATTATATTAAATTTTGATTTAAACATTTACTATAAATAAATCATATCAAATTCGGATATTTAATTTCAATAATAACTTCACATGAAACTGTACTAAACAGGATAACTCTACTTTAATCTGAGGGACCCGAGATTTCCTATAAAACTGCACCAACTTTAGTGAATGGAAGCTTGAATCGTTTACAGTTTCCATTGAAATGTTTTTAACAAGCTAATATATTTTTAATATTTATATTTTGGATCAATACTAACTACAATCAATTGATATAAATTTTCTGTTTTAATAAAAAACACTTCACCATTAGAATCCACTTGCACAACTATAAATACAAAAGTGTCAACTAATATAGAAATAAAACAACAAAAATTACAAAATCAAATTATAATATAATAAAAAATAGTATAATTGTTTACTAAATTAAATTTAATAAACAATAAGGATATATATAATAAACCACAACATGTAGTTAATGGAAATTATACACTAAATAATTATAGTACATTCAACAAATTCAAAATATAATCAATAAATATATATGTAATAAACAATGGTTAATCAATAAATATATAATAACCAGTTGTGGCCCAATGGTTGACAAAAAAAATATATATATATATATATGTAATATAATCAATAAATTACATATATTATTTTTATTTATTTTAAATATAGGCCCGCAGTGTACCGCGGGTGAATATCTTGTACTTATAAATATTATACACTTAACAACTAAATACGGTTACTTATAATATATTCAACTCGTAGGTATACTCAGCTTAACCCAAGACTAAGAAACTATCCAAACACATCTGAATATGTAGAAGACACCAACTAGTCCTCACCTTAGCCACACAAATCGAATCAAACAAACACCAACGGAACCAACCCACTTCAACAAGAACTCTCAATCTGCAACGGTTTAAATAGAAACAATCCATCAAATCAATCCAAACCAAAATCTTATAATTTAATAAAAACCATCAAACGTCACGATTGCACAATTCACTTCACTTCACGGTACACCTAGGAAGAGAAGTGATGTTCATATATTTTACCTTGTTTTCCTTTAGTATATTCACATCTTTTGCATCATTTACCATCTAGTTTGGCCATTATTGCATAGCTTTAAGACTGTTTGTGCATTTAGGATAGAGTTGCATTGCATTTTCATATTTCTTGCATAAACATGTGATTTTGGAGCCTAAAGAGCAGGAAGCAATGCTGAAGAAGATTGGAGCTAAGAAGAGAAGAAAACAAGGGAGTTAGAGCTGAAGAATCAAGGCCCGGGGGTCAACTCGATCACTCACTCGACCGAGTGCGGAGAGGGACTCGACCGAGTGGAAGGAGTAGAAGAAGAGCCAACTCGACCGAGCACANAGTACATTCAACAAATTCAAAATATAATCAATAAATATATATGTAATAAACAATGGTTAATCAATAAATATATAATAACCAGTTGTGGCCCAATGGTTGACAAAAAAAATATATATATATATATATGTAATATAATCAATAAATTACATATATTATTTTTATTTATTTTAAATATAGGCCCGCAGTGTACCGCGGGTGAATATCTTGTACTTATAAATATTATACACTTAACAACTAAATACGGTTACTTATAATATATTCAACTCGTAGGTATACTCAGCTTAACCCAAGACTAAGAAACTATCCAAACACATCTGAATATGTAGAAGACACCAACTAGTCCTCACCTTAGCCACACAAATCGAATCAAACAAACACCAACGGAACCAACCCACTTCAACAAGAACTCTCAATCTGCAACGGTTTAAATAGAAACAATCCATCAAATCAATCCAAACCAAAATCTTATAATTTAATAAAAACCATCAAACGTCACGATTGCACAATTCACTTCACTTCACGGTACACCTAGGAAGAGAAGTGATGTTCATATATTTTACCTTGTTTTCCTTTAGTATATTCACATCTTTTGCATCATTTACCATCTAGTTTGGCCATTATTGCATAGCTTTAAGACTGTTTGTGCATTTAGGATAGAGTTGCATTGCATTTTCATATTTCTTGCATAAACATGTGATTTTGGAGCCTAAAGAGCAGGAAGCAATGCTGAAGAAGATTGGAGCTAAGAAGAGAAGAAAACAAGGGAGTTAGAGCTGAAGAATCAAGGCCCGGGGGTCAACTCGATCACTCACTCGACCGAGTGCGGAGAGGGACTCGACCGAGTGGAAGGAGTAGAAGAAGAGCCAACTCGACCGAGCACATGGTCGAGTTGACCGAGCCGCCCTTCTATTTTGTCTTTTAGCATTTTTAGGGCTTCCACTCCTTTTCTATATAAAGCCTATACCCTCAGCCACCAAAGAGTCTAGCTTTTTAGATATTCCTTAAACCTAGTATTTACCCTTTTGGGAATTTTTACTTTTTGCTTTTTAATATTTTAGATTCTCTCTTCTACTTTTGAAGGAGAACAAAAGAATTCTTGGATTTTGTTGGTTTCATAACTTTCAAGATATTAAGAATTCGTGTTTGATTCCTTCTTCAATATTGTAGATCTCTATTTCATCTATCTAATCATGCAAGTTTCATCATTTTCTGGGTTTATGACTTTGTTGTTCATCATGTGTGATTGTGAGTAGTTTGCTTAGATCTTAGGGATGGTTTAGGCTAGATGATGGTTGTGGTTGTTTGATCTGGTCAAGCTTGATTGTTTTAGATATCTTCTAGGCTAGATATCCTCTATGCTGATCCTATAACCGAGAGGGTAGGGTTTGATCTTAAGCTTCTTAGCATCACACCAATGTCTAGGTTGCTAGCTAAGGCTAGATCTAGAGATTATCATTAGGCATGCTAAGAGATTAGATATCTTGTTTGATTTTTGACTTGAATGATCTGTTGTTTAATGCTTGCTTTTATATGTTCTTTGCTATGTGAGAACTAGCCTAGATCTGTATAAGCCTGATTGTTTTGCCATGAGAGTGGATTAACATGTACATTGAGATCATTGTCTAGAGATTAGCTCATTTTGCTTGAGGTTTGTTGATCACGTTAGATTACCACAATCCAGATTCTAGCCCATGAATCCATCCCTAAGACCTTGCTTTTCTATTGATTTTCTAGTTTAAATCATGCTGTTTGTTTGCTGTTTGATTCGCTCATGTATTGCTCTGTTTTATTTGTTCTGCTCTGTTTTCCCGATTTGACCAACTCGACCTAGTACTCGATCTGCACTCGATCGAGTGCTTGCTCGAGCTCAACCCCAGATTTTCTTATTTCTGTTTGCATTTGTCCTGTTTCATTTCCTGTTTCATTCTAGTCTTATTCATGTTGCATTCATTTAGTTTCTGTTCATCTTGTTCATCATTTGTCTTGCATTAGTTCATTAGTATTCTATCATCTCTAGTTTGTTTTTGTTTAGTCTCATCATATTAATCATCCTGTTCCATTTTCATTTAGTATCTTTTCCTGTTAGTTTCCATATTTTGCATTTCATACTTGTCATTAGGATCTTAGTTTCAAATCATCTTTATAGTTGGCTCAACTTAGATAAATGTGCATGTTCTAATTGCTCACAACCCACTCAGATTTGGATTGATACCTCTTATACTGCAACTGCATAAGAGGAATTGAAACGCTCAGCACTCTTCCCATTCATTCATATCTCTTTCTTACCATCCATCATTTCACCACCATTGGGAAAAGTTCTTGTTTCAAGAAGCAAGACTATGAGGGCCAGTACATTTTGTTTGGATGTACCGTTTTGAAAGGTATTGGTTTCAGTTTTATACTTAAATTTATAAAATTGAATGATTATGTGTAGATATTCATAGTTTCTGTTCTGACTAGGTACTTGAAAATTTTGAAAGACTATGTAAGAAATCGAGCAAGACCAGAATTAATATTACTTGTTTATGCATTTGTTTATTTGTTATCCAGAGAAAGGTAGCTGAGTTGGAGAGTGTTGCTCATTCAACAACAAAAAATCCAAAGTCATATGGTCTTTCTCAATTGTTAGGAGCTGATAATCCTGGTCGGTTAAGGGCAATGGGCAGAGGGATGAGTATGAAAAAAACTGTCTTTTTTCCAAGTCAACAGTAAGTGTATGGCTGAAATGAAAGAAAAGCAAGTTAGTTTACAAGGAAAAGTAGATGACTTACAAGCTGTCATTGAACATTTGAAGGTTAGTAGTCTTTTAACATTAATGCATTATTAGAGTGAAATGGTATTGATTCATCAGTTCTAAGTTACCTTTTGTATTTATGTAACAGAGAGGAGAACCTGAGATCGGGGAAAATTTCAGCTGCAAGGGTACGTAATCATGTAATTTGTTTTTTGCCAGTCGATATATCATTTATTTTTAACTTACATCTAACTTTTAACGATGAAAATATTTGTAGAGTGTCACTAATAGAGCACATCCTAAGTGTTTGCTTCTGGATTATAGTGGTACTGGTGAGATTGTTGCTGAAGCTCCTGTGATGTCTTCTGATCCTCAAGACTTTGTGAATGGGATTACATTAGGGCCTAACTCCTATAAAGTATTGGTAGAATCTGCAATCAAACCAGATGCATTCCTACGGAGACCTGCAACTAACATCCTGAATATGGAACAAGCTGTCGGAGAAATGCTTGCCTGGCCAGATAACAATTGCATTCTCCAAGAAGACAATGCACCAAAGGTAAAAATAACATGTATCTATATAACTGGGTATTTTGATAATCAATAACATATATTTTCACATGTGTCAGAGTCCAAGTACAGCTTTTGCAAACAAGTGTACACTACTGAATTGGAGGGAAAATGAAGAAGTGTATGTTGCTGAAGGGCGTTGGCAGTCAAAAGAACCAGATGCATTGGTTAATAGACTTCCAATCGAACCGAATTCAGTTAAGGTATTGGTGGATGTGGTCTTGAAATTTGAGACATTTATATGGAGACCTACAACAGAAATTAGTATCATTGAGGACTGTTTGAAGACTTTCGTAGCATGGCCTGCAAGTAGAGTTGTGTATGAAACAACCACAGATGAATCTCCACTGTCTCAGTCTCAGATTCCAACTCCTAATATGCAAACTGTCTCATCTCATAATCAGATATATGAAGCAACTCCTTCAGTCTGTGTAAAGAAAGCTATAAATGCTATAGACTCACCTGTTCGGAGATCACCGGTAATGTGCTTCACTTCTTTAAGTGTTATTTATGTTATCGCTAATAGTATGGCCTGCCAATATATAAATTGTTGATGTTGCTTATAATATGTTGTTATATTTTCAGCGTAAAAAGAAAGACTCAGTTAGCAAAGAAAATCAGAAGTGCAAATTGTTGGATATTATTGGGAAGAAGCGGGTCATTGCTAAAGGACGTTGGTCTTCAAACAATCTAGATCAAGTTGTCCATTGTGCTCCATTGGAACCTAATGCAGTACGCGTTTGGGTAGATGTGGTGAAGGTTAATGATGCTGCTGTTTGGAGGCCCTCTTCTGCTATCGAGTGTATGAAAGATGCAATTGGTACAACAATCGCATGGCCAGAGGAAAAAGTGGTAATGGTTTGAACTGAAGTACCTTTGTCTAGATTATGGGAACTTATGCTATTTAGACTTGTGTTGTTTAGCTTATGGTAACTTATGGTATTGAGACTTGCGAAGTTTAGCTTATGGGAACTTATGCTATTGAAATATGTATGTTGAGACTTATGTATTTTTTGGATTCAAGTGTATCTGTTGGATGTTTTATATTAT
>NC_025699.1:9187805-9196524 GCF_000633955.1 Camelina sativa | reverse complement strand
GGTATTTTGATAATCAATAACATATATTTTCACATGTGTCAGAGTCCAAGTACAGCTTTTGCAAACAAGTGTACACTACTGAATTGGAGGGAAAATGAAGAAGTGTATGTTGCTGAAGGGCGTTGGCAGTCAAAAGAACCAGATGCATTGGTTAATAGACTTCCAATCGAACCGAATTCAGTTAAGGTATTGGTGGATGTGGTCTTGAAATTTGAGACATTTATATGGAGACCTACAACAGAAATTAGTATCATTGAGGACTGTTTGAAGACTTTCGTAGCATGGCCTGCAAGTAGAGTTGTGTATGAAACAACCACAGATGAATCTCCACTGTCTCAGTCTCAGATTCCAACTCCTAATATGCAAACTGTCTCATCTCATAATCAGATATATGAAGCAACTCCTTCAGTCCGTGTAAAGAAAGCTATAAATGCTATAGACTCACCTGTTCGGAGATCACCGGTAATGTGCTTCACTTCTTTAAGTGTTATTTATGTTATCGCTAATAGTATGGCCTGCCAATATATAAATTGTTGATGTTGCTTATAATATGTTGTTATATTTTCAGCGTAAAAAGAAAGACTCAGTTAGCAAAGAAAATCAGAAGTGCAAATTGTTGGATATTATTGGGAAGAAGCGGGTCATTGCTAAAGGACGTTGGTCTTCAAACAATCTAGATCAAGTTGTCCATTGTGCTCCATTGGAACCTAATGCAGTACGCGTTTGGGTAGATGTGGTGAAGGTTAATGATGCTGCTGTTTGGAGGCCCTCTTCTGCTATCGAGTGTATGAAAGATGCAATTGGTACAACAATCGCATGGCCAGAGGAAAAAGTGGTAATGGTTTGAACTGAAGTACCTTTGTCTAGATTATGGGAACTTATGCTATTTAGACTTGTGTTGTTTAGCTTATGGTAACTTATGGTATTGAGACTTGCGAAGTTTAGCTTATGGGAACTTATGCTATTGAAATATGTATGTTGAGACTTATGTATTTTTTGGATTCAAGTGTATCTGTTGGATGTTTTATATTATATATATTTTCATATAAAACAGGTTCCACTTTTAAAATGTAACCATATAATAGCTCTAATATGAACAGGTAATATAGCACAATAGATCTTAATAGTATAAAAAAAAAACTAATATTAAAGCATTATAGGAAATATCACAATAATAAAATATTGCAACAATATAAACTATAACAGCAACGAAATAATGTTATTGAATAATATTTAATAGCATTTACCGATGCTATATTTTAAAAAATTATAACGCCGACATTACGCTATTATATATAATGATATAATAGCAGGAGTAAACAACGCTGTTGTATGGGGGGTCTATTATAGCTTGGGCAGACACAGCATTTTGTAAATGTTGTGTATCACATATAATAGCATTTATCATATGATGAGAATAAGCAAATTTGTTGTAGTGTATACGATTACGACATCTCATGTAAATCTATATATAGAGTCCTTAATAACATAAGGAGAGCATCGAGCTCTACCGCTTTACACAAACTTACAGTATTAACATACTTATATGTGTAAATGCGTTTTAGAGAAGAGAGAGGAGAAGTAATTTATTGATATGGCAATTGTTGATCATGAATAGGGATATTTTGAATTTTTGATCATTAATATACATTATAGATAGCATATAATAGTTTTATGGTTAGAGATGTCATTGAGTGATTTATTTTTCTTTCTTGGTTCTTCCTGCCAAAATCTTTTTTACTATTGGGTAAACACATTGGTAGTATAGTTTTTTTTTTTGTGGGAAAAAGGAGACAAAGTCTCCTAAATTAAAACAACAGAAAAAAGAAACTACACTCGAACACGGCGTGGATACGCAGACCCATCCGCATCCGCTCGCAACTCAACAGAGAGAGAGTCCGGACAAACATCCGAAAAATGAAAACCCAAAGGAAAAGAAAAAGCATATTTGGCTAAACTATCGGCAAGATGGTTAGCTTCCCTATAAATATGTGTAACCCGGACTAGCCAGTCCCTGGAAAGAAAGCCAAAGCACTGACATACTAGAAAAGACAGGGGGTGAAAATCACTAATCTCTGACTGAAGAAAACCCACAACCATCTCAGAATCCACCTCCAACTCCACACACCGCATGTTACACTCCCAAGCGATGCAGAGGCCATAATATACGTCCCATAATTCTGCTAAAGGCGCAGAGCAAATTCTGATATTTAGAACAAAACCTCTACACCATTCCCCATTACGATCTCGTAAAACACCTCCGGCAGAAGCATAACCCTGGTTCCCTCTTGAAGCTCCATCAGTATTCAATTTTACCCAACCCTCACTTGGTAGTTTGGTTTTAAAAATAGACAAAACCACCCAACGACATAGTGGAAACTAGATGTAAAAAGAACTGTTGTAATTAAAGACTAAACTATTGATAAATATGTGAAGAAATAACCATTTTGGATATAAAGTTGAAAAAATTTAATAATAATTTTCCTAAACCCAATTAGAGAACAATAGAGATGACTTTTTATTTTCCTATTTGTTTATTCTTTTCATTGGTGTGTAAAATATCAAACACAATACATAAAGAATTCGAATCTTTGTGAAAAAGTCGAGAAGGTGCATTCCATTTTAATGAAAAGGAAGTACACAACATTGTTTTGGTAGACTTTATAATTTTTATAAATGAATACAAATAGGTTATACATAGGTTATAGATTAATTCATATAATAATTGGTTACAAGTTGATAGTTCATATATTAATGGTAATAAATAAAACCTTAATTGTAACCGAAAATCTTAAACAGGATAATTCAAATTGATAGTTCATAGCTATTCCAAACTTTATTTTCGGAAGATCATGTTGTTTCCAAAGATCTACATTCACAATATTACCCATTTATTTTTCTGAGATTTTATTGATAGACTACAATGTTAACCAAGTTATTAAAATGGGTAAAATATACTCTCAATAATAAAAAGAATTACACAACTTTTTTTTGTATAATAAAACGGAAGTACACAGCTTTTTTTGTAGAATATATAATTTTTATAAGTTGGTTACAAAATAGATAATATATTAAATATAGGTTGGTTACAAAAAAAAGTTATAGATAAATTTGTGGGCTATATGAAATTACGAATACACTTAAGAATATCTCAAAGAATACTCTTAATAGATAATATTCCAATGATTTATACAATTTTCAAAAAAAAATTTGATTATTTCAGATATTGTTACACCATGTATAATGTTAGGCATAAAAATATACTGTTAAGCGTAAAATAAAATAAAATCCTGGCAATTAAACACACTTAATCGTGTCATTAAAACCGGACCGGAAAGTGAACCGGAAGTCTTTTGGGTCACTGGGTCAACAAGTCGGACCGATTGAATTACGGGTCTTGTTTGAATTACGGGTCAATTAGTTTATTAGTTTGATTACATTTTATGAATATAACATCTACTTTTCTATAATTATATAAACAAAGCATACATAGTTAAGTACTAAACAACTAAAATTAAACTTTTAAATGATTAGATAAAATAATTAACTGGTTCTTTTATAAATAACAACATTTTTTTTAATTTAGTTTGAGTTTAAAGTGTGACCAAAATAAAATATTTTAATTTGAGACCGACAACTAGGTCTGACCCGCCGGTTCAACCACCAGTTCGCGGGTTTTTAGCGGGTTTTTCTGGTTTTTTGCGTGTTTTATTTGTTAGGTTTTTAGAGGTTACCCAGAATGGAATACCTATCGGTTTGTGGTTGGATCGAACCGACCGGCCGGTCCGGTCCTGGTTAAAAAACGTTGATATAAATCATTCATATCTCCATTTACCAAAATACATTCTTATATTCATACAAAAATAATAATAATAATAATAACAATAATTTTTCAGTTTACAAAACTAAACCATCTTATAAATTATATTTTATTTTAAAATTATAATACAGATAAAAGAAATTTTAACCTGTGCTCTAGCACAGGTCCAAATCTAGTGGTATCTGATTTGGTCAACAAAATTTGTGAACCTAGTGTTAATTTTATCTTAGGTGATTTTATCTTTTAAATTCAGCGTGTGGAAGTATCTTAGCTTTTGAAATTCATTCTAAAAGAGGCTCAGTGAAACTAAGGTGACTTTGATTTTTTTTATAACCAAAAGCTTTAGAAATAAAAAACATGTGATGGTTATTCGAGATAGGGTTGATGCAACTAATTTGGTTATTGCTTTGAGGAAGAAATCATGTTATGCTACTTTAGAGAATCTCGTTTTCTTCTTTGTCGTAGTAGCAATAGATTTCCTCATCGTAATAACCATTAGTTTTTTTTTGTTTGGTCCGTAATAATAGTATTGTAGCCAAGTTTAAAGAAATAAAAATTCTTATGATATTTGATATTTGAGAGTTAAAAAAACATTTTTAAAACATTGTTTGCTGTTGAAAACACACAAAATACTGTTCTGGTTTTGAAAGTTTATTTATATCGCTTAAGAGAAGTTTTGGTGTTGTTAAAAAAAACAAAAAAGAAAAAGAGAAGATTCGATGGAAATGTTTCATGTTTTGATTTAGAAACTAAAATCATGCCAATGTGATCCATAGTTCTTAACTAATTACTTTTGTTAGTGGTATAGTTGATTCAGCTTCAATGACGATTGTCCTGTAGTTCAACACCTATTGTTTGCAGATGACAGTTTCCTGTTCTGTCGTGCAAGTAAGGAGGAATGTGAGGAAATTCTGGGATGCCTACATCTATATGGTAAGGCGTCTGGTCAGCAGATTAATTTTGAGAAGTCTGCGATCACCTTTGGAAGCAAAACGCTAGACACAACTAAGGTGATGGTTAAACAGGCATTAGGGATTATAGCAGAGGGTGGAGCTGGCTCTTATCTGGGTTTACCGGAATGCTTCAGCGGTTCTAAACAGGCTCTTCTAGCCTTTATTGGTGACAAGCTTCAGAAACGATTGCATAGTTGGTATGCTAAATCCTTATCTTTAGGTGGAAAAGAGATATTACTTAAATCTATAGCTATGGCTTTGCCGGTGTACACAATGTCTTGTTTCAGATTGAGTAAACACCTATGTCGAAAAATCACAAGTGCCATGCGTGAGTTTTGGTGGAGTAGCTGCCAGGGACAAAGGAAGCTAGCATGGGTGGCTTGGTCTACAATGTGTAAATCTAAAAATGATGGTGGTCTGGGATTCAAAGATTTGGGGGATTTTAATCAACCGTTACTTGCAAAACAGGCTTGGCAAATCCTTAACAACCCGGAGTCTCTCGTGTCTCACTTTTACAAAAGTAGGTACTTTCGACGTTCATCTATCTTAGAGTGTGGTTCGGGGTCGAGACCCTCATACGCATGGAGGAGCATATTGCATGGACGTCATCTCTTGAAGCAAGGCTTAATGAAGACGATTGGAAATGGCATGGATACCTTTGTCTGGAAAGAAAAGTGGATCTTTGATAAGCATCCTCGAGCTCCTTACCGGCTAGATACTTTTTTCAATGTCAATCTGAAGATAGCTGAGTTGCGGTACTCAGTAGACGGTCAATGGGATACCGAGAAGGTGCATGCTTTGTTTCCGCCTGATGATGCTAAACAAATTCTTTCTATGGAGATTGCATCAATAAAGAGGGATCGATACATTTGGCCATACATGCCTTCTAGAGCTTATACGGTTAAAAGTGGCTACTGGTTACTTCGTACCTTGCCTACTCTTTACAAGCCTAGAATAGAGGACATGATTAAGCTAACAACTCTGAAAGCGAAAGTGTGGAAGATAAAAACGGTTTCGAAGATTAGGACTTTCCTGTGGCGAATGCTCTCTGGTGCTCTAGCGGTCTCAGAAAGACTTGCTTCGTGAGGTTTAGCTGTGGATACCAGACGTGCAGTCTGTGATCATAGCAAGGAGACGATTTGTCATTTATTGTTTGTGTGCCCTGTTGCACGTCAAGCTTTTGCTCTCACTAATATACCTTTGCCAGCAGCTGGCTTTTCTGAACATGACTTGGTGCATAATTGGGAGTATCTTTCAACCTTAATGCAGGATGGGAGAGTTCCGGAGGAGATAAAACAGACAATCCCTTGGTTGTTGTAGGAAATATGGAAGTGGAGGAACACATTGATATTTTAGGGGAAACATGGCGATATACGGGAGATGGTGGATAAAGCTTTCACGCACTCATTACACTGGTTTGCGGCTCAATCTATGGATAGTAAACTAGATCAACGCACGGGTGTTAGACAGCAATTCCTCGAGTTTAAATGGAGGAAACCAATGGTTGGAGTCATTAAGTGTAATGTAGCAGCTTCTTGGCAGAAGAACTCAGATTCGGTTGGAGGGGTTTGGATTGCTAGAGATAATCAAGGCCAAGTTCTTTTTCATGAGAGAATAGCTTTAGAAAGGAAAAATACTGAGATCTTAGCAGGTCTAAGGGTTTCCCGATGGGCTTGGAGGCATTGCAAATATTACAGGTTACTCGGATTGAAATGGTGATGGATAATGTTGCAGTAATTGCGGCTATTAATAACCCCAGAGATTGGCCACGCTATGACTCATTGTTGCAGGATATAAAGCAACTCTTATCAAGTTTTGATTATTGGGAGTTCCACCACGTGGCTGGATCGGCGAATAAATTTGTTGTGGCTATAGCCAAGAGTGTGACGAGAGAGGGCAGGTTTCAATCGTATTTGTCGTTGGGAGGACCAGCTTGGCTGAATGATCAAGTACGAAGAGACAATGAAGGGCACAATTGATGGTTGCTGTTGCCTGATTGTTTAGTGTGCTCTACATGTTCCGCTTGGAGGGTCGATTGACCTCAGTATCAACAATTCCACTTAGGGTCTGACTGGTTCAAACGCTGCGGTTGTGGTTGCGGTTGCGGGAGATTGCGGAAGCGAGCGATTACGGTTTCAAGCGTTATTAAGCGTTTTGAACAACTGGTTTAGCGGTTTAAAATTGGTGCGTTTGCGGGAGGTTTACGACTGGTTGACCAGCGGGTGCAATAGCGGTTGGAACATAATAAATGTGATATATAATATATAAATGTTTTAAAACACCAAAACTTTTATTAAACTTGATTTATAATTAAAATTTATTAAAAAAAATGCTAAACTAATTATTCAAAAAACAAATAAATTTCATATTGAAATACATATTCCTTTATGCATTTGGCTTATCACCAAAAATTTAATCAAGTAATTTGATAAATGACAAAACATATGCTTTAGATCGTAGATCTTTTCTCTTTTCTCTTAGATCGTGGGTCAGTAGTTGCATCGGTAGGAATGGTCAAGTGAGAGTTGAGAAGAGTCACTGGTGATTTGTTTAAATATTTTCTACAAATAATCTTATTTTCTTAAATTTCTGATGAAATATTATATTTATTTAGATTTTTTTGAACTTATGTGCGATGTGCCATAAAGTTTACATCAAGTTTTTCGGATTATTGTTAATTGAAATATTATTTTCTTCTAATTGTTTATTTTATAATCTCTGCAATTGTATCTGTAATTCATTTTCTCCCATCTTTAATGAGTAAAATGATTAGATAGAAGACATAACAAAAAAAAATTCATTATCATTGATTTCTTTTAAGTTTTTTTACAAAAAAAAAAAATTTCAACCGCAATCGCCCGCAAACGCAAACGCTTGCGGGAAGCAGCTTTTGGAATTCAGTGATTTGGAGCGATTGGAAGCGATTAAGAGCGATTGAGAGCATTTTGTGTGATTGGTTCCAATCGCTAGCAACCGCTACCAACCGCAAACGCAGCATTTGCGGGAGGTAGCGGGAGAACCAGTCAACACCATAGATTTTTTCTTTTGTATGTTGTAGTTGTAGACCTTTTAATGGAGTAGAACGTGTCAAATCATTTAATGTGGTTAAATTGAAAACATAAAACGTATAAGAGTATATAAAAAAAATTATGATGTTATCATGAAAATGGTTGTGGATCAATTGGTATAGGAGCACATTTTAAACGATCATTTGTTGATATAGCGGGTTCTGATCGTAAGTGTTGCAGTCTCTTTAAAAAAAAAATACAATTGAACTAAACTAGAAACAACACAGAAACGACGTCGTTTATATAAAACCGATTCTATACAGTTTTAGAAAACGACTCTTCAAATTGCATTAAATCGGACGAAAGAGAGAACCAAAACCGAGTCTAAAACCGGAAATGTCTACCTATAAACTGCAAGATGAAAACGAATTGTTCGTAGATAGGGTATTGCAAATCTTTGACCAGTTGCGTGTGTCTTTTGGAAACTAAGAGATCCGATTACCAGTTGCTCGCCCGCCTCGCTCTCAAGGTCGGGTAATACGATGGTAACTGCTACGAGTAGGCCGGTGAGGTTAGGTGAAAAAACCATATGATGAGGATATGTGGATGGTGTACCGGCCACCAATCATTTGACTATAGATGAGCCTTCAAAGCTAGGGTGGGATACTGGGATTGGTCAACGAAACACTTCTTGTGGTAGAAGGACGAGTAAATGTAAGAGAGGAAAGAATGAGACGATCAAGAATGTGATTTTTGTTCCCATGCTCAACAGAAACCTGTTAAGTCTTAGTCATATGATATCAAGAGGTGAATGCATTATCGGTCTGAGGATGAATTTGTGGGAAACCATGTGGATTTGCTTTGCCTTTGAAGATGATTGAAGCTAAGCTAACACTACAAGAAAACCTGCGATATGTGACCATTGGTTGTGACGAAAA
>NC_025699.1:9133977-9187745 GCF_000633955.1 Camelina sativa | reverse complement strand
TGGTAAATCGACCAAAGGACGAGGAGGGAAGTCTGTTGCTCCCCGAGGTAACAAGGCGCCAAGAATTTCAGGCAAATCGACCCAAATTTCAGGCAAGTCGGCCCAAACTTCAGGCACGTCGGGGGTTCAAGTCGGCGGTTCAAGTGCTCCCACACGCGGCGGTTCAAGCGGTTTGAAACGTCCTCTCACACGCGGCGGTGGAAAAGTATCCGTAGGTGGAAAGTCATCTTCTGAGTCGTCTACCCCCTCTTCAAACGCCACACCTTCCGGTTCTCCGTCTCCGTCATCTCATCCACGGCGTCAGACCATTTTTCCTCCGGTGCTTCTTCAAGCGTCTACTTCTGCTCCACAAGCTTTTCCGACAAACCTGCCATCTCTTTCTCCTCCACAACAGACAGAGAGACAACTGTCAGATACTAATCCTCCACAACTTCCACCGAGACAACGACCATGGAATGAACCAAATCTTCCGCAACACGACCAAGCACCTCCACCTCGTCAGCCACAGTTCGATGAGGATGAGTATATGGAAGAGGAACAGGCTGAGAGTGATAACGATTCTAGTGATGGCGAATGGGAATGTCCACCGGAAGCTCGAGAACCACCGGTGCCGCTAGATTATGATGCTTTGATTGACGGTTTGTTGCAGCTTCCTGGGCGAAATCATCTACCAGTCTTGAGTAAGGACCATATTGAAGGCGTTGAGACCATATGGTAAGGAATCTTGGCTTCTCGTTTGAGTAATTTCTGTTTTGGCTTTTGAATTTGTGTTTGAGTTTATGATAGAGTTATCTTATGATTTTTGGACTGGTTAGAGTTAGCTTTTGATTCTCTCTAATGTCGATTTGTGATTCTGATTCTGTTTCTGTACTTTTGTTTATCTACTTTATATTTCCTTTCTTACAGGTTTACCAGGGACAAGGGTAAATTGTCTAGAGTGATTTCCACAATATTCAGAAGGAAGTTTGATGGTCCTTACTATAGCTGGAGTGTTACTCCTCTCCATATTCAAGAGAGATATTTCAGGAAATTTGCGGTAAGTATTGTATCTCTTACCATTGTTTGCTGTCCAATCAGATTACTAGTGTATTAAAAATTTTCATTTTTTTGTTTGTAGAAAAAGTATACTTGGGATGGAGCTATTACTGATCTTGTCAAGCAAGGATTCTTAAAGATCGCCAAGAAACGCATGAAAGGAATTGTCAGTCAAGCTAAAACGGGAGGCGTCAAACCTATTTGGATTACCAAAAAGCTTTGGTAACACATGTGGAAGTATTGGGTCACCCCTGATGCAGTGGAGAAGAGTGAAAATGCATCGCTCTCTCGTAACTCTGATCGTAACGGTCTTGGTGTTCACAAACACTTATCGGGCCAGAAGTCTTACTTGCAAGTTCAACAAGAATTGGTAAAGTACTTTCCTATTAGTTTTGCTGATTCTAATCACCAACCTAACATTTACTTTATACGATTTCTTTTTTTAACCTTTGCTATTTTTGTAGGAGGAGGAATTGGGTCGGCCAGTTTCTCTTGGAGAAGTGTTTTTGAGAACACATACAAGACCTGATGGAACATTTGTCGATCAAAAAGCGAAACAAGTAGCTGAAGCATACGAGAAAAACTTGGAAGAAATCATGACTCAAATGGATGGGGATGGGCCAGCAAATTCTGAGAACGCATCTGAAACCTCAGCTATTCGGAATCTCTCTATTGATCAACAGAATGAGATATTTCTAAAGGTAATTTATGTCTAACTCTTCTTAACATTGTCTTTATTTTATACCTAGAGCATGATGCTACTTTCAGATTTTTTTGGCTTTTTAATCATTTTCTGTTCATGTTTTCAGTGTACTCAAACAGATGACAAGGGAAATCCTTTTGGGCTTGGACGACTTGCTGAAACCGTGGCCAAAGGGAAAAGAAAAGAGACTTCTGAAAGCTCTTCTCCCTCATCTATGTTGGAGTTGAATCAGAAACTTGAAGATGCTCGTCGTAAGCTCGTGAAACAAGATGAAGAACACCAACAAGCCCTTTCTCGACTCTCAACCTTGGAGAACCTTTTCTCATTCATGAAGAAAAAAGATCCAGAATTAGCTGACTATATGGATGCAACTGCCGCAGGCACTGCACCAGCCACCAGAGAAGGCACTACACCAGCCACCGAAGAAGGCACTACACCAGCCTCCATACCTGCCAATGAACAAACCGTCAATGAAAACGGTTCAGTCATTCCCTCTACCTCTCAGAATTAATCTTCTTCTACAATTCTGAACTTGTTGTTTATGTTTGTGTTCTCTTTTGGATTTATCTCTTTTGTTGGAACTTGAATTATCTCTTCTGGGACAAGAATGTTGTTTGGAACATGAATGTTGTTAATGTTTTGGTTATGGATTGCGTTTTTTGGTCAATATGGTGTTTTAGGTTTCATATTTGAATTGTCAGGATTTTTAGCATTTGATTTCAGCTTTCTAAATTAGTAAAACAATAATAGTAGTGACTACCTGGTAACAAATAAGTCTCAAAATTGTGACTAATTTCAGACCAAAACATTTACGCAAGCTAACAAAATCGTTGCCAATACGTTACAAATTTCTGACCACCCAATGTCTCTAACACATTAGTCGCAAAATTTTCACACTCTTTTCTCACCGTTTCGCGACTAATGACACGCTCATTTCTCTCCAAACCAGGAGTCTCTAATTCGTCTCAAATACACATGAATCACAAAAAGGTCACAAATTCGTCGTCAAATTTACTACTAGCTTGCGACTACATTGAGACGAACTTTGTCACTTATTTGCGACCACATTTTCGTCATGATTCCCCGACGCACAACTCGTCCTAACGTAGTCGTATATACGCGTTTCCAAATGCAGTCACGTTTTGGTCTTTAATTAACGACTAAAATTTACAGTCTTAAAGGAGTCGCTTATTACCGACCAAATTTAGTAGTCATAAAATCGTTGCAAAATTGCGACACTTTCGCGACACTTGTCATTTTGCGACGAGAAATTTGTGACCACTTGAGGACGTCGCTCAAACGTCGTAAACAGGTGTTTTTGCGACCTATTTGTGACGATTACCGGTGTCACAAAACGCAGGTTTTCTTGTAGTGTAATCTCACCTCTTAAATATCCCTGCCTTTGCTTTGGTAGTAAAAATTTTAACTAGTTATTAAGGTGGGGGGGGGGGACACACATGCCTTTATGTGGTTTTATAATGTTTAGTCTAGTGTTCAAAAACTACTTTTTTCTTTTTTATTAGTTAGATGCAATGTTTTTTGTTAATTAATGGTGAGACCAATTCTAGCTAGTAAGTAGATAAATCAAAAGGTTTTTCACTTGTTAGGAAGATGACCAAAGTTGAGAAAACAGCAAAGTGACACACATGGAATGGAAGGATGAATAGATCAAGGAATGTTGTCAGTACAGTTTTTTTTTTTAAATATTAATCTTATTATAATTATCTTTTTATAAATTGTTTTAAGCAAATATTTTGTTTATATAAGATAAGATTATAATTTTCTTATAGTTATCTTTTAATATTTTTAAATTGTTAAAACCCGAAATAACATATATGTTCATGCATCCTAAGATATATACTCCCTTTTAAGGTTTTACATACAAATTAAGATAACATATAATTTACCTCTTTTGCATAAAATAATTATTAAAGAAGATGAATTCAACCAATAACAAAATAGAATTTAAAATATCATTGGTCAAAAAAAATTAAATGTATGGAAAATTGAAAACATCACTTAAAATAAAACAAAAATATTTTGCTTAAACATAGCTTAAAAGTGAAACAGGGGGAGTATATACTAATGATGAGAATATTGCATACATGTATATTATTATTACCTTCATCGATGACATACGATAGGCTTCAATAATTTGTCGATGAGATACGATAGGCTTCATGCAAAGCCGACACAGAACAAAGTTAAACCGGCTACATTAAAAGTTTTAAAACCGATATAAATTACCATGAAATCTAGAGCCGGCACAGCAGATTCCGTCTTAGATGGTCTAAGTAGGACATAGTAAAAAAAAACAACAACAAATTTTAGGCATTAATGCATATCGAATAAGCTCTCTTTCTCAATATGTTGACCGTGAATTAATCATCTAAGTAGTAGTATGATCCAGCAAGCTTTTGCTCCCTGTCCTTGGTGGACTCTAATTTGTTGATCCTTGGCCTGAAGTTAGTCGGATCTCGTCTGAATGTGATGTTGAGGTGCTGCAAAAGGTCAACAAGTTTGAATTCAAGCTTTTAGAGGGAGGATTAGTCTTATAACAAAACACGAAAAAGTGTTTGATTTACCGATAAGAAAAGGTTCATTCCGCTGAGGAGGGACTGTGGAGAATGAGCAGTACATTTGAGGGCAGGCTGTCCTTCGTAGACGATGACTTTGTCCGCCAGATAGGTCGCCATTATGAAGTCATGCTCCACGACAAACGCGGTTTTCTTTGCGTGTAAAATGAAACGTTTAATGACCTTTGAAGCTGTGATTCGTTGCTCAGAGTCTAGATACGCACTTGGCTCATCAATCAGATAGATATCAGCAGGTTTCCCGAGGCATAGAGTTATGGCAACCCTCTGCCTCTCTCCACCAGAGAGTTTGCTTATCTGTTGATCCAACAGCTCCTCAATCTGAAGCGGTCTCACTACATCCGACACAAACTGGGGATGCACATATGCATGATGAATCTTGTTATGCAGCAACTGTCTCACCGTACACACACGCTTCGAATCAAGCCCTTGCGGTTTGTATGATACATTAAACTCTGGCATTATAGCTGATTCTTCTACACCTTCTTCACGTGGGAATGCACCTGCCTTTGAATTAGGAAACAATGTTTCATTACTTTCAAAGTCTTAACCACAACAATGAAGAGAGAGAAAAACAAAAAGGAGACAGAGGAACTCTAGCTACCAGCATCCGGATGAAGGTTGTTTTCCCTGTACCGTTCTCCCCAAGCATTACAATAATCTGAGAGTCAGTGAACTCCCCTTCCATCACATCCAGCTTGAAATCTCCAATCTTTTTACTCATCTTTGGGTATTTGTATCTTGCGTAGGACTTCACTTCCCCATCGCCCTCTTGTGGAGTATCAGAAACCTTGGAAAGAAACAAAAATTAATGATCAGTCACCAAAACATCCACTTATATTTTTGATTTTCTAGTGGGAGGGACATGACAAAAGAAAAAAAAAAAAAAAAAAGCGTTTTACGTACCTTGAAGGTCAGAGATTCCTCCCTGAAACGCAAGTTTTCTGTGGGGATAAACCCGGCCAAGAACACGTTGATTCCTTCTCTAACAGAGAAGGGGAGAGTCACGACACCGTATGCTGTGGGTTTTCCATACAAACAGCAAACGAAATCCGACAAATAGTCAAGGACGCTGAGGTCATGCTCCACCACAATTACGTAGCTGCAACAAAATCCAATGCCGCTATGTTAAGCAAAGTATCCTAATTGTCATTATGTTCAAGAAAAAACAGAGAGATGAAGACGATAGAATCGGACTTGTCATGTCTGAGGAGAGAGCGTATAACTTGAGCAGCTTTGAGTCTTTGCCTCACATCCAGGTAACTGGATGGTTCATCAAACATGTATATAGTGGCCTTCTTCAGGAAAACTGCAGCAATCGCAAACCTCTGCAGCTCTCCACCAGATACATCTGTTGGTTCACGCTCCAGGATCTTGGTCAACTCCAAATCAGCACAGATCTCCGCCATCATTCCTTTCTCGTCAAGCTTCTCAAGTGTCATGCCAAGCTTACCTGGAGCATATCTTTTTATTTGTTCTAAATGTTGTGGCTTCATAACGGCCTGTCATGCATATGTTAGACTCAACTTAGTACACTGCTTCCATGGGAACAAATATCAAGATCAATATATTTCCACCCTAGGCGAACCTTTAGATCCTCTTCTACGAGTCGGGTGAAATAGCTTTGAAGTTCTGACCCGCGGAAGTGTTTCAAAATTTCCTGCCAGTGCGGAGCATTCTGCCCAACATCATAACATATAGTATCAGTTACACGAGAGACGCATAAGGAATGTTAATCCTTCAAGAGACTACAACGATTACCTCGTATCTGCCAAGATTTGGTTTTTCTAATCCAGCCAAGATTTTGAGAGCCGTTGATTTACCAATACCGTTTTTGCCAACCAAACCTAAGACTTGCCCCGGCCTTGGAACTGGAAGCCTGTGCAATTTGAACGAGTTTCCCGGATAGCGGTAGATTGTATCTTTCTCCAAGTCCTTGGGAAGATTGACAATCTGAATGGCTCCAAAGGGGCACTTCTGCGATTGTTGCAAAACAAACGGATCTCACTTAATTATGTGTGTCCAAAATGAATGAATGTGTTGTAACCCAAATAGGTACCTTCACACAGATGCCACATCCTACACACAGCTCCTCTGATAAGAGAGCAGCCTTGGACGCTGGTGTCACCTCGATACAAAGCCTCCCTAGAGAGAGGGCGAGAGAGAGAGACAGAACAGAGGAACAACAAATCGTGTGAGGCACACCAGGATCCCACAGACGGGAAAAAATAATAATAATATCATTCCACACAGTAAAAGAAGTTAGCGAGAGAGTGGAAACGTGGAGAAAGGTGAGTACCAGTCTTGACAACAGGACAGCCCTTCTTGTACTCCTGGCGGCATTTCTTCGGCTTGCACCGGTCATCATTCACAATAGCAATCCGAGTCAATCGATCTGCCATCCCGCAAGGACGATACTGCAAGGTATGAAAAGTAAACAATGTAATTAAACAAAAAGGATGTTGCTTTGGAAAAAAAAAAATGGGTGCTTCGAGATGTATAAACATGAAAATAAACCCCACATAAATCCGCCAAAGTCCCCTGCTCTGCTCTGTTTCACTTTCTATTCTTGTCTTCAAGTAATAGTTTTATTAACTCAGTTCAATTCCTCTAAGAGCTTTTACTAAAAGTTCACAAATGATGTAAAACAGTTTTTTGGTTCGAATTAAGTTTACATATAATTCAAAAAATAATAATAATAATAATAAATAATTTACAGAGCTGATTAATTGATAAGAACAGGTGAGACGAAAGGTCTAAAACCCACATGACCAGAGGAGAGACATAGAACCAAGCACATCCAGACCAAAACGTAGAATTAAAAATCACAGAATCCAAGAAGGAACGGATCAGATCAGGGCTCTAATATATATCTTGAATATTATATTATTATGTATTCTCTCTGTGTCACCGAGATTGAAGTTTTAGAGAAATTTCTTTATCTCCCAAAGATTGATGTTTTGAATATTTTTAATAATTTTTGTTTTAATGATTAGTGTATGGAGTGTAAAAATGGGAAAATGGAAAAGTGAAAATAATAAATTATAAATTAATCATATATTCCCTCTATCTTAATATGTGTGTAAAATACTAAATTTCAATCTTTGTGAGACAGAGGGAATATATTTTATACACACCAAAAGGCAGTGAAATTAATTATATAGATCCACCCCACGAGTCAAGCCAATAACAATCTAGTCCAGACACAGGAAAAAGAGAGGGAAAAGTGTATCACTTAACCAGTACAGCGCAGACAGATCGGGCGATGAGGAGATGGATCTACGGTTGAGGCAGCAGATAAGGGTTTGGTTACTACCCAACCAATTTGCTTAGATCTTCTCGCGAACAACAACCCAAATCCAATCTATATAATATATTAAATAAATAATAAAAATAAATAAAGTAAAAGTTGTGTCCCAAAAAACAGACAAAAAAAAAAAAAAACATAGACGACTACAAGCAACGAAACGGAGAAGAAGAAGCACAACTAGGGCTTTAACTTCTAAGGGCATTTTTAAAGGGGTAACTTTTTTTTTTGTGTTCTTAGATTAAATATATTAGGAAAATAATCTAAGATCAGTAGTTAAGATTTTTGGCTAAAAAGTAGTTATAGGGAGAATATGTTTAAGATCATAAGATTTAATAATATAATATTCTTAAATATATTACAATTATAAAATCTAATAAATTTGGTATATAATATTACAATTAAACTTATTACAATCTTATTATATAAAGTATGGTTTCAAAAGTTACTAATTCATAAGATCGCGACATGTGTCAAAATCTTATTTATATTAGATTATTAAAATAATAAGATTATTGAAATAATAATAAAATCTTATTATTATGTGGTAAAAGTTATTAATTCATAAGATCGCGACATTTGTCAAAATGTTATTATGTTGTATATTACTAAAATTTTATTATTATGTAAATTATACAATTTTGTGATTCTAAAGAAAAATGAATCGTCTAAACAAAAAAAAATCTATACAGATAATTTAGCAAAAAAGATACATAGTTATCCTAAAGAAAATCCTAAAATTTTTACAATAATGAAACTTATATAAAAAAAAAATCCTACATTATATAGAATTCCTTGGCCTAATCTTAAAAGAAAAAAATCTTATTATATAAAGTTGGATTTTGAAAGTTAGCTATTAACAGGATTTTGACACGTGTTAAGTTATTAATCTGAGAATTTGACATGTGTAAAAGTGAATATTTAATAGGAGGGATTTGAGATTATGACAAAAAAACAAAAAAATTTGTTTAAAATAATTTAAAAAGATAATTATAAAAAATAACAAAAATTAAACTGTTTTAAAAAAAAATTATAAGGAGGTATATATTTCATAAAATAAGTAGAACCTTATCAACTTAATGTTGGATAAAATAGGCTAATCAAACACAAGCTTACAACAAACATAGATAGATAGTTTGGAAAAACATAAACCGTTTTTGATAGATTCATAGGAGCTCGGAGACAGAGGCTACATCATGATGTGTAAAAGATACTTTCACGAATACATTGAGAAATTTAACATTAGTTAATATCAAAAGATTTTGTGATGTTGAAAAAAGGCTTTTAATTTTATTAATTGCCGGAGCATGTCATAAAGTATATATTTTTTGCCTAACAGTATATATGGTGTAACAATATATGGAATAATCAAGATTTGTTTTTTTTGAAATTGGAATTAGAAATATTCTCTTTAAAAAGATTTTTTGGGAAATTCTTAAGTGTATTTATATAACCCACAAATTGACCAATTAATGTATAATCTTTTTTTGTAATCAACCTATATTTAATTTAGTCTATAACCAACTTATAAAAATTATATAGTCTACAAAAAAAGTTGTGTACTTCCTTTTTATTATATAAGGAATTAACATTTTTGCAGCATTTTTGATAAAAAAAACACTTAGAGGTAGTACATATTTACGACCAATACCATTATCATTAAATATATTAGATTTATAATTTACAATAGTAATGTAAGATTTCTGATTTTTGTTAACAATTATTCCCGCTAATTGCGATTTTCCAAAACAATTGGATCAAATTGTGTTTATTCCAACAAAAATTTGTACTAAATCTAGAGAATATGCCTTATGTTTTCTATAATTAATTTATGCAATACATTACCAAAAAAAAATTAATTTATGCAATAAATATTGAATAATAACATTTATTTCAAATTGTTATATTTTCTAAATTTAAAGTTTGTTCGCATTAGTGTATCATTTGACTGGCTGGTGAAATGAAGGGATTTCTCAATTTATAAATTGATTGTGGTTAGTTTGATTCATTTCTCTACGCTACCTACAAATGATTTCTCTAGACAACATGAATTATGTATGTATGTGTCATTTTTTGTGCTAAAAATTTGAGGAACCTGTTGGTTTTAGTGGTGGTTTGGCTTTGTTTTATAATAAAGATAAATTTGATGTTTTAATTTCACAAGAGTCTAATCGGTTAATTGATGTGGAAGCGGTTCACTACAAGAAAACACACCGTTTATGAATCCCAAAATCATCACAAAACAGTCACAAAATGGCTGTTTGCGAGTATCTAATGACTATTACAGATGGTCACTAAAAAATGGTTGCAAAATAAGTAAATCCCAGTATCGTCACAAATTTACGGCCATTTTGTGACATTATAATATGGTCGTGTATTACAGACTAAATTGTGACCATAATTATATCACAGATTAAGGACACTTTTGCGACAAACTACAAAAAAGAATTAATAAAAAATAATTCATATATATATTTATATTATTTTGTGACAGTTTTTATTTAAATTAATCTATATTGGTATTAACAAACCACCCAAACTGGGAATTGAATAAGTGTTACAAGATTAAACCAGCCACAGAATCGCGGTTGAACCGGATGCTAAAATTAACAAAAAAAAAAAACCTAATCACACAACTGAGCTCTCATCTGCCGCAACTAGATTTCATTTGTCGACGATCCCCCATTGCTTGCTATGCTTCTTCCGCCAAGTCTCTTTGGTGGTTTCGTGGCGTCAGATCTGTTTCTGTTCTTTCAGCCGCTGCAACCAGATTCGTTTGTCGACGATCCCTCATTGCTTGCTATGCTTCTCCCGCCAAGTCTCTCTGGTGGTCTCTTGGCGTCAGATCTGTTTCTGTTCTTCAACGACGAAACAAAAGGCGGTGAGAATCTTTCATTGTCTAAAGCTTGTAAATCTGAGAGACGGAGAGAAAACAAAGGCGGAGAAAAAAGAGCGGTTATGGTTTTAGTTTAACACTTTCAATTTGTATGACCTAAGAGAGAAGCAGTGGAAAGGAAGAATGAATCTTAATCTCAACTCAACAAATCGCGAGAAGGAGAAGAGAAACGAAAAGACAGACCGAGTACCTGTAGGAATAGAATCAGAGCCAAAATTTTGGTTTGAATTAATTAATATATTTTAAAAAGTACCAAAACATTAGACGGTGTTTATATGCATAATTTATCTGCCGTCATAAATTAGGAGGCTTTACGTCATTTCGGAGACAAAGCTGTTTCCAAGCAACTGTGCGATACCACCAAAAATAATACTCCCTCCGTTTCAAAATATATGATGTTTTAGTGAAAACATGCATATTAAGAAATAATTACTTTTTAAAAGTTTAACCAATCATAAATAAGTCTACATAATATAAAATATAAATTTAATCTAAAAGTTGTATAGAAAGTTGGAAACATCTTATATTATGAAATAAAAATATTTCTCTAAACATCCTATATTATGAAACGGAGGGAGTAATAATTAAAGTTTAACAATATTATAGACCCACAAATTTTAATGAACACATCTTACATTATACTTATATTATTGTCACACGAGTGTCCTGTATGTAGATAAATATCAAAGTCAAAAGAGGAGCACTGTCCTTTATTCGAAGAGGGTAATAGATATACACGTGTTCAAGATTCGACCAGGAGAATGACTCCCAAAAGTACAATATAGTATGTATTTTATATTTCATTAAACTAAAGTGTAGTTCTTTATCAATTGAATGACTAGCCCTGGGCATTCGGATGACCCGATCGGGTTTGGATCGGGTATTTCGGATTAAGGGGTCCTAGACCTATTCGGGTATTTCTAATATTCGGATCGGATTTCGGATAAACACCCATCGGGTTCGGATCGGATCGGGTATCTAAACTCAATCCGAAATTAATTAAACCAAACTCAATTAAATTCAATAAACTGATCAATAACCATAAACATAAAGAGACCAATGTTCAAAATTCAAACCATAATCTTGTTCAAACAACCACATAACAAGAATGTTAAACAAACAAATCTATGTCTTAATAAACCAAGTACTAAACGAGGGAGACAACAAAGTAAACCAAAATTAAAACAACAAAACACCTTGTAGAACTGTCACCAGTTGTAAAACCAAAACAATAAAACACCTTGTAGCTTTAAGTAGTCGAGACCTTACTCTTCAATGCAGAACTCTGAAAACAAAAGAATTGGATGAGCTAACATAAACTATAAGAGAAGCAATAACAAAAAATAACAATATCAAGTGATATACAAACCTTTTTCAAGTCGATCTTCATATTCTACTTCTGCCAGAATTTGAGCATTGGTAAGAACTCTTGATTCAATTGCAATGTCTTGATTCTATTTGTTTTGCATTTTTCCTTTTCAATATTTTTTAATATCTAAAAATAATATTTTGGTATCTAGAGTTTATGAATATGATAAAAAAAAATATACAATTAAGTCTCTATACAATAAGTAGAATATCTCATAACTAAAATCCTAAAAAGAAAAAAATGTTGCACCTAGTAATGTATAAATACTCGAGGTTTTAATATTAACCAAATGTATTAAAGTGGCAAAATGGTTACAATATACCCTCTAAATGCTGTAGGTGTTGGGTTTGAATCCCACTACTTACTATTTTGCAGTGGTATTTATATATGTTCAGATTAGTTCGGGTACCCGTTCGGATATCGGGTAATACCCGATCGGGTTCGGGTATCCGATCTTAATAAATTCTAGACCCATTCGGGTATTTTAGAACTTCGGATACGGGTTCGGGTCGGATATTTCGGATCGGGTTCGAGGTTCGGGTTTCGGGTTCGGGTATTTTGCCCAGGGCTATGAATGACTGATTGTAATCCGATCAAATTACAAAAGATAGCTTAAACTTGATTAGTAAATTTAAGAATAAAAATGAAACAAGATAGATGTGGCCTTTTGTTGTTGTTGATTATGCGCATTTAAAGATTAAGAAACCCTGGTTAGCGAGTTGTGACCCTCTCTTATAAGTCTCTCTACATTGTATCCAAGTTCATAAGGAAAAATCACATTTTAAACCTTCAAAGTGTCACTGAATAAGACTTTAAACCTTGAAATTATTTCATAAACACTATAAAAATTAGTGAAGTGACCTTAGTGCAGTGGCAGAAGGTAAGTTCATTTGTAGAAGGCACCATCACATCCGGGATCGAGTCTCGGCTCCTACGAATGTAGGAATTTGGCTAATGGACCGGCCAGTTGTGGCTCAATGGTTGACAAAAAAAAAACACTATAAACATTTAAAATGATTTTATTAACGCTTTAAACCTTAAAACTAACATTCTCACATACGGTTCTGAAACGGAGAATTCGTTACATGAATTCTGGCAATGTAGTTGGGCTAAACCTTTTGCATAAAAATTCACAAAATTTTGTAGATAATTTGATAAGCCAATGATTTTTTTCCGTGCCCCAAAAAGGAGTTTTGGTTCAAATCCTTTGAAACAATTAGAAAATTACAAAAATTGTTTGTATCGCTATTAAAAATGACGGAACAGTAATATTTGTCAACGTAAAATAGTTAAACTATGCTTGATTTAAATATTTGTTTAATTTTTTATTTAATTTAATTCAATTATTTATTTATGGTTGATAAAAAATTTTAAAAAAAAACTAAAAAATATATCAAAGCAATAAAATGAAGAATTAGAGGTAAGATTAAAACATGTGATAAATGTAAAATTGAAGACGACAATATATTTAGATTCATTGGTTTTCACTGAGAAGTAAATCGATTTAATCAGAATCAATAACAAATGCATTTATTAAAAAGATTAATAATATGAAGAGTGACGTTGTAAAAGTTTGTCTACAATGAAGATGAATATAAATTTATCTTTTTCTCTTTTTATTTATTTATAAAAACTAAAACTAATTAAACTTTAAATTAAACCAACATAGTTTAACTATTTCGCATTGACGAATATTATTTTTTATAGCGGTACAAACATGAAAGTTAGCTTGAAGGTTTAAAGTGTTAGTAAAATTATTTTGAAAGTTCAAAGTGTTAGTAAAATCATTTTAAAGGTTTATAGTGTAGTGAAATTTTATCGAGGTTTAAAGTGCTACTCAGTTACACTTTGAAGGTTTAAAATGTGATATATACATATATGGTTACAGATTTTAAGCAATTTTACAAATTTTTATTAAAATATTTTTTTTTTCTCTTTTTACAAATTGGTTATGAAATTAAACATATTGTTCTTCAGTTTAAGTATGGTTATATTTTTTTTTTGCTAAATAAAGTATGGTTATTTATATCATATGAGTTTGCAAAAAAAAATTATAGGGCATAATTTTTTTTTGTGTTGGGCATTAAAAAATGCCAGGCCGGCACTGCACTGATACTTATACGATATAATATCAGGTTTCAAAAACAAACATAAAACGTAATAAGAAAGAAAAATCATGCAGTCTCAGTAAAAAAAACTCAGTGTATTATATGCCCACACACATTATTGAAGTTACGTGGTATATATACTAGAAGAATTTTTTTTTATAATATATACTGTTGCTGCTTTTGAATATTTTGAAAAGTCAAAGGGAGAGTTCTCAAGTTTTTTTTTTTTTGTTAGCAAAGATCAGAGAGTTCACAAGTTACGCAGTCGCATGCATAGTCACCTCACAATCCATCAAAGCACAAAAGGGAGATAAACGACCCTATAGTTCTTTTAAGGCTTTATATAACAATCACTTGTAACTCAATATATCATAATCTATTCATAGACACATTGAGCTCAGTTTTGATCCCGTTTCAGTAGTTGTTTGAACCATAACGCAGACATCTTGGGGTATCTCTTCAAGTCCTTGTAATCCACGTACACAATTCCAAACCTACGCGGAGGAGAGAAGTCATTAGAACATATACTATAACAATTTATCAGAAAGAATCATATAAACCAATAACAGATTCATTAGTTAATTCAAAACCTTGAGGTATATCCTGATAACCATTCGAAATTATCAAGCAATGACCACGCGAAATATCCAGTTACATTGGCTCCATCGTCTACTGCCTTTTTAAGCTGCGCTAAGTAGCCTCTATAATAATTTATTCTCGTTGTATCATTTAGTCCTTGAGCTAGAGTGATGTTGCCCGGATCATCCATCCCTATAAATATTGTATTCAAATTTTAACACTCAACACTTATATAACAAACACAAAAAAGATTAAACTCAAGACTTTATCGTTAGAATATATACCATTTTCCGAGAGAATCATAGTTGGATTACCATAGTGTTCCTTAATGTACATCAACGCCTTGTACATTCCCCATGGTACGTTATATAACCATTCCGAATATGCCTAAATAAATTTAGATCACTTCATAATCAAACACTAGTAATTAAAGAGAGTTAACAATAAAAAATAAAAATAAAATAAAAATGAAATATATCTCACCCTTGGACCAATTGGTGTCCCATTCTTTGCAACTGCATGTGTATAGACTAAGAACTCTCAGTATGCACTTGATTTATATAATATGTAGCACATTGACATTGTCACAAGACGAGATCATTCATAACGGATAAACATATATATATACGAACACAGAACTTACAGTTAAAAGCGACGTTCCAATCTTGTTGATAACCCAAAGCCTTGGGTGGTGTGGAAATTTTAGGATCAGACATGAAATAAGTCGTGTATTGGTTTATCCCAACGAAATCTATGGAACCTTTCACCATTTTCACTTCTTCCGCTGTGAATTTTGGAAGCCTATCTTTCACAATGTTCTGCATTGTCTTTGGATACTCTCCATATACTATTGGGTGAATAAACCTTCAAAATATATACTCTTATAAGCTCACCAAAACTCTTAAAGGTAACGTATGAGTTTTTAGATTTCTAAAAATTTGAACGTTTACCATCCAACATGAAAGTCTCTTGCTCTTTGAGCAGCGTCATTGTCTGCTTCACTACTTGTAAGTGGCTCAAACCAAACAAAATCCAGTAGAATCCCAATCCTTCCTTTTTGGTTCTCCTGAAAATGTATGGTTCGATGTTTAGTAGTCATGATTTAGTTGTTTGGTATCATACAAACAACTTGAAACTTGAAAGAGCCTTTATATACCTGATAATTTTGGCGGTATCTCTGGACGGCTGCTGAGTGTGCCAAGAAAAGGTGATGGGCAACAATGTATGGTTCGGTCGCGGAGTTACCATCAGTGCAGTTTCCAAATGCTTTAGAGCATCGACCAGGCGCAAAAATGCCGTTATCATAGCCTAGAGCAGCTACAACACGGGGCTCGTTAAACGTCATCCAGTTCTTCACTCTATCTCCAAATGTCTTGAAACAAAACTCTGCATAATCCGCAAAATCTTCCCTGTAAAAATTGCCTCATTATATCATATCAAAAAAGATTTTTGCAGTAAGAAACAAATGATAATATACAGTTTGGTGCTTACACTACTTGTTTACTAAGCAGGCCTTGATACTTTTGTTCCAAAGCCAGAGGAAGATCGTAGTGGTACAAATTCGCATACGGTTTTATACCTAACAATTGTATCATGTTCATTATAAAAAGGGTAAAATCAAATTTGTACAATTATAGAATGATTTATACCTTTTAGGACCAAGTAATCGATCAATATCTGTTGTAATAAGCAACTCCATTCCAGTTGATTTTACCGGTTCCTTCTGTTTTCCATAAGAAGTTATATATAAACCAATCTTTAGATCTGAATATATAAGCACTGTGAATATTTTTCTAATAATATTTTACAGTAATAATACCAGGGAAAATTCTGGACCATGAAATGGAAAATCTGTAGGCATCGAAGTTGAGGTTCTGCATCAAATCTACATCTTCCTGAAATGTCATTAACATGATGAACTTTGAACACCACCAATGTAAATTACATATATGCATTATGATTCGATAAGAATACTTTATGATTAGTTACCTTGTAACGGTGATATTGGTCCACTGTTAACTCAGCCGTTGCATTGTTAGCTATCTTACCTGTTTTTTTATATACAATAGCATAAAAAGAAATCTAAATGGTTAGTTAATAGTTTTAGTGAAGTTGTAATTAGATTGATAATGAGATTAAATTAACCAGGAATCTTGACGAAGGCATCCCAAATGCTTGGCCCACGACCGTCTTGGTGGGTCTCTCCTTCCACCTGATAAGCTGACGTGGCTGTTCCGAACAAGAATCCTTCCGGAAAACTCTCTCTGTTAAGATCGCTTGTGTCCATAGGTACGCCGTCTCCGGACGGCAAAGATTCGCCGGAGCGAGAAGCGCAGAGGAGGAGGAGAAAAAGAAACATGTGAGATAATTGTAAATTCTCCTCTGTTTAGTGGTAAGACGAAAGTAATCAAATAGTATTATATGGAGTAGTAATCTCTCTCAAGTCCAATTCTCTCTCTATCAGTAATCTTCTGATAATATGAAAATAAAAACAGACCAAAACAGAGCATTCATTTTTTGACAAAAGATATGCCGACAAAAAACAAAAAGACACACACACAAGTCATCAACACAGCCACAGCCAAACGGAGGAGATCCAAAAGTCTTCAAAAGTAGTTGAAGCTTTTCCAAAGTTACAATATATCTTTATAATTTACTCAAAGTCTTCTTATTGGGGAGTTAAGCTCCAGACGCGGATACAAGCATCTTCACCAGAACTCACTACATGGGAATCATCAGCAAAACCCAGACCATATACTCCACCTAAGTGAGCTCCTTTTATGGTCATCCTTGACGAAGCTGGTTTGTCCACTTCATACACGATCACACAGGTGTCTAAGGATCCTGTAGCAACCATACTGCTGTTTGGAGACCAAGCTAAGCAGTTTATGCGTGCGCTATGGTACAACATGTTCTTCAGCTTCATCTGTTTTTTTAAGAAAAAGGAACCGATATAAGACCTTGTGTTTTGTGTTCCAGATTCATGGGGGAAAGGTTTTAAATAATCTTAAGTTTACCTCTCTGGAGACTCTGTCCCACACAACAGCTTCTCTGTTCAAATCAGCTGATGCAAACATAGAGAGATCCGGAGAGTAACGTATGACACTGATGGCGCCTCTGTGTTTCTCGAGAACTGCTTCCTCAGTGAGTGAGTCGCCACTAACAGAATACAGATGGAGTTTACCGTCTTGGCCACCGACGATGGCTTCGGTTCCATCAGGTGTTACTGCCAAAGCAGTGACAGTGAACCCAAGGTTGATGGTTGACACTACTTTCCCATCACGGAGAAACACAACTCCTGACTCAAAGGTCACCAGAAGTAGATCCGGTGAGAGTGGTGCAAGGCTTAGATCTTTTGGTTGATTTCCAATGTCAATAGCCTCTTCATTTGTGCATTGATCGTCTTTATAGGAAATCCTAGATATCTGAATTAAGAATCACATAGTGAAAGAATGCGAATTAGTTGCTTCAATATTAATAATGCTTGTAATAATTAATATCATTAACACTTGTTACGTCCTTAAATTCATTCGACACTCCCCTAAAAGAAGTCAGATCAACACAAAAATTAAGGTGACATGTCCTAAATGTGAGAAAAAAATAAAAGTGAGAACCAATTTACCATATTGTCATATCCGGAGGTCACAATCTCTTCTTCATGAGCAGCAAAGCACTTTATTTGAGTGTTCTGTGTCCTCTGCAATTTACCGCTGAAACCACGGCCTAGCATCCATTTACATATGAGACCATCATAACTACCAGATAATATGTAGTCAGTATTTCCTTTGAGGACAGCTAAGGAAGAGACGTTCTTCATATGCCCCGAAAACTGAAAGGGGGATTTATCAAGATCACTTGCTGAGAATATGCTGATCGTGCCACCTAGAGAAACAGTGACAATATGATCGTTCTGCCACAGACACCCAACAAGCATATCGTCCACTCCTCCTGATGATCCAGGACAATTCAATGTTGTGTTCAATGTTCCGCTACCGTTTTCTGACATATCCCACACTTTGGCTGACTTGTCTGCAGAAACAGTGATGACCTGGTTGATGATTCAAACATATACAACATGTAAGTACATATGTAGCACCAACCATATATTGAACAACTCATTGATCTTCATATATACACTTAAAATTCTAGACCACAAATGTAGCTCATGTACACACATACTAGAGAGGGTCAGAGTGATATATTTCAAATGCTATTCTATAAACCCTGTTCAAGCCTAATGTAGTTTGAGACTAATATGACGGAATCAGAAAAGGATTCGAGAAACACGGTACAACAATCAGAAAGAACTTAGTACCTGTTTACCATCAGGACTCCAGCTAACTGCATAGATGCTACCTTTATGCCCATCTTCAGGTGAAAGCTCTCCAAGTTTCTCACAAGTCTTTCCATCATATATAATCCCCTTTTTATCTGAACTAACAGTAATAAACTTACTTCCATCTGGTGCAAACCTCACACAGTTGACAAAGTTGGAATGCTCTCTGTTGACCAAACACAAACAACAAAACTTGTAAACAATTCGGAATCACACAAGCAAGGAACAGAACAGATACTAGAAATTGAATAATCTGACCTGCTTGAGAGCTTGAACTTGAAAGGAGGACCTTCATAGAAATTCACCAGAAAATCTTCCCCACAAGTAACAATACGGAACGGTCTAGTTGGCTTGATAGCACAGCTAAGAACTCTCCTAGAATGTCCATCAAACTCTCCCACATTTGATCCTGAATCCCACCTAATAAATGTGAAACATTTCGTTAGGCATCAAATGAGTCAAAAATGATCAGTTCAATGTGATTCAATCCGATTCAACAAATTCAATACAAAACCCTTTAGTCCGATCAAATCAAAGTCAACACATTTCACATAAAAATCAAATTTTTATCAAAGAACCAAAACAAAAAACAAAAAATGCTCACATGAAAGCACGAACAAGAGATTTCCCTTTGCCATCACCAGAAGCAACGATCCTCAACCCATCAGCAGACCACTGAAGATCATCGATCCGACCAGCCAAAACCTTAAACTCTTTCTTCAACACATGATCATTGTAAGCACCCCAGATTCTAACAGTACCCGACACATCACCCGACGCGATCCACTCTCCGTTAGGTGAGTATCTCGCAACAGTAGCTGGGTAAGCGTGTTCCCCGTAGATAGATACCTTTAAAGGGTTGTTGAGGTCGAGCATCACGACGGATCGACCATTAGTGTAGAGGATTGTATCGGACTTCGAGTCACCGGAGATCAGGATCCCTCGACCTCTCTCCGTTGACGGGACGCACGCGTAGGTTTCGGAAAGCTCCATCATAATCGAGAGACTTTAGCAGAGATCGTTTTGGGTTTTACGAGAAGAAGAGACCACACAGACGAAGAAAGAGGAAGGACGGTTTTGAGTCTTTTTGAGTTTTGTTTGACATTCAGATTAGCTGTTTTTGTTTAGCCTTTTTTAATTAATTAAATTAAAATAAAAAGATTATGTAATACTCCCTCCGTTTCAAAATATAGGATGTTTTAAGCAAAGCACGCAGATTAAGAAGTCTTTACTTTTAACAAGTTCAACCAATCAGAAATAATACTGCATAATATAAAATACTAAACTAATCTAAAAATTGCATTGAAATTTGAAAGCATCCTATATTATAAAACAACAAACTTCTCCAAAACATCCTATATTTTGAAACGGAGGGAGTAATAATCATTGTTACAACATTCACTTCTCTGGCAGAAACTGATTAAATTAATATACAAAAGAAGAAAAATCTGACGTGTAGTCTTCTAAGACCTACACTAGTTTGTATTTAGTCTTGTTGTTGTTGCTGATCACGGATGTTTATTAGATACAAAATAATCATATGCTTTATGTTTTTCCTACAAATGTAGAGGTTTATTAGTGGAGTGGATTAAACATGGTAATGTTGAAATTTATAGATTAGAGAGTAAGACTAATTGGGTGTTATATTCTCAAAAGAGGTATATATACGGCCCATGGGCCAGTTAATAAAGCCCAGAGTAGCTATATTTGCTATATTGCCAAGTCAATGAATCGCTAGCAGTTGATTGGAGAATTTGATGTCTATCTAACACCGACACAACTTGTTGTGAAATATCTTTGTGATAAAAAATAAAATAAAAAATCTCATGGAAGCATTCGATTATTGATTGAAATTTTTATTGGAGTGTATGAGAAAATTTAGTTGTCAGTCGTGGGGCTTTACATCTCTTGGTCGCATTATAATACATAGATGAATGTGTGTATTATTTGTTTATAGAGAACTTCCTTGCGTGGTTAGAGAGAAGATAAGGAAACATAAGAACAAAGCTGTCACAAGTCTCTCTGTCTCTCTCAAACCAGCCACACCACCTCGTCCCCATTACTCACATGCCCCTTTCTCTATTATTCTTCTCTCCCAAAAAAAAAAAATGAAATATTTCTGATTGATTGCGCTCATATTTGATATGATCGCAAAAATATTGTTGAAATTTTTGAAATTTGTGAATTGTGGTTTTCCAAATTTTAATTGACAAATTTTTGGATGTAATAATGTTTAAAAGAACATGGCTACAACAACAACGACAACAACAAAAAAGCTAATTTACAAAGACAGAACAGAACCAAGCCCATCTCTTTTTCTATCTGAATTTCACTTCACTCAACCAATCACGTAATAACACGTGCCCACATCACAATCAAAATCCACTACCACGTCACCACGACCTTAGTAAGACTAATGTAATGACGCTGTAAAGAAAGAAGTGGACCAAGCAGTGCGGATACTGAAGTGAAGTTGCCAAGCCACTAGAGAATTCGGAAGAGTCGACGGCTAAGGGCATGCCGTCGCTGCCGATAGCACACGACCGTGGCTCCCCACCTTGGTTGAGCATGACGGCTCGGAGGACGGAAGTGACAGTGGGGAAGTAAGCTGTACGGTTCTTAGCAAGAAGCCAAGTGAGACCCATGAGGACACAATCTTTGTTGTGCATCTTTGCTGTTCTGTTTCGATCTTCTTTCGATGGGTGTCTTGTACCTGAAGTTTTCTTCGGGTTTAGCTGCAAAAAAGAAACAAAAGCCAGAAGCGTGTTTAGTTTGCTTAGGTTTTGTTACTGTTGACTAAAGTAATCATTGAGTAATTAGAAAGTAGAAAGGTGGAAGCTAGTGGCTAAGCTTTTTTTTAGGTTATGGTGGGTTTGGTGATTAAGATACAGAAGAATGAAAGGAAAAATCAAAGACAACAAAGTAACGCGTGAGGATCACGGCTTTTGTAAGCGCCTATGTGTGTGTAGTGTGTGTCAGACTGTCAGATAGAAAAAGAACAAAAAGCTAAAGAACAAAACTTTTCCCAAATTACCATTCGCCATGGATGATGGCCAGATCAGAAAGAATCCTAGATTACATAATTCCAAATCTTCTTCAATCCTCACTCACTCACTCATATACTCATATAGTAAACCCTAACGTGCTTAAACACTAAATATCATCAAAGCATCAAGAAAAGTGATTACTTTTGGATTAGACCTCCTTATACATAGTTAACTAGTCGATCAAATCATCATTACTCATCCTAAATACTGTCTATATCAGTAAATCTAAACCAAAACCAGATGCTAAAACACCATAACAGATTATCTAAAGTTACTAGATTTATCTACTACACACACATTTCACTATGTTAGATTCCAATTGAACTCCACAGTGACAGCTTCTAACAGTCAATCCAAACAGAACCCATCAAGCAATTATAGGAAAGTTAGAGACTTTACCTTATAGAGACTGTTCAAGCACTTGTTACAGCCAAGCAGAGGAGACAATCTATCAGCATTGTTGTGGCTACCACTCAAACAATCAGTCTCTAATCTAGTAACCCTCTCGTCTCCAACGAGTCTCCCTTCTTCGTTAACTCTAAAAGCCTCAGAACAGCTCAACGGATGCAATCTGATTCCGCAGTAGCAGTAAACGACGTCGCAAGTCTCGTTCGGTCTGGTGAGCTCAATCCCTCTCTGCCTCAACGATTTCCCCAATCCGTCGACGCAAGTCTCCGAGTCATCGGGAAGCAAAGGCATGTCTTCTTGCGTCATCGGGGAGGAGGATGCGTTTCTGGCGGCGGCGGAAATGGAGCGGCTAAGAGCAGTGGTTGAGTAAGCAGAGTAGAGCCACGCGCCTAGAACAGGGCAGCATCGTCCTTTGTGGAGCTTTTTGCCGGTGCAGGCTGATTTGATTCCGTGGAAGAGGTCTTCAGGTAAATCGAGAGGGCAGCCTGAGAAATCTGATTGCTCCGGGAAAGCGGGTATGGTTGCGGGTGGGGATGATTTGACCCGGAATGGCTGGACTGTGACAGTTTCTTCTGGGTTTGGTGAAACGGGTGATAGAATGGTGAAGAAGGAGAAGAAGACGATGATGAGGTGAATGGGAGAAGGCGCGTGTTGGAACATCGCCGGAACAATGGAGACAAGAGTAGTAAGACTAGACTAGCAAAAGAGAGAGAGACAAAGAGAGTGTGAATGAAGAGATGTGTAATAAAATATCACAAATGGGAGATCTCGATTTATACCAATTTAATATTACTCCTAGTTCCTACTACTACAGTCTACTACTCTTACTCTACTAGTAGTACTTATTTCAAAGAAAAAAAAAATGGTTCGTTAATATTTTTCATTGTAAACAAAAACATTTTCTTATGATTCATTAATATTTTTCGTTGTGTATGATGATTATAATAGAAACTATGGTAATCTACTAATCCATGGTGGCAAATTAGTAGTATTAGTAACCTGAAATTAGTTGAATCACGGGACGATTATTCTTCGCATTGAAACTTGAAAACTACAGAGTGCGACTGATCGACAGGTTCACTTGTTTTAGTTTTATAATTCCAATACATAAGACTTGGAAGGATTCGTTTAGTTTAGTATTATACTTACGATACTCCACTACTTTTGCTTTGTTTTTTCTTTAAAACCCAATGTACTAAAATCCACACATATATACTTAGATCTGATAATGTAATCTGTTTAATCGATCAAATTAGCATAATGCGATTTTATGAATATATAAATAAACTATATAAAAGTAGGATGGGTTTGTCTCGTAAAGCATATAAAGTTATTCGTTTGGCTGACAAAATAATGCAATTAATTTTTTTTCGCAAATTAAACACTGTGAAAAAACAAAAGAACCATGCGCAAATGCAAACTGTAAAATAGTAAAAGTTACGAATTTAGTTTTGCTATGTTTAGTATTTAGCTGTTTTGTCATTTTTATTTATAATTTAAAGATTTTGCTCTTACTTCCATGGAAAATAAAAGACAAGAAAAGAAGAAAACGCACCCAAGCCAGGAAATACTACTACTAAAGTTGGATAGAAGTAAAAAGGAAAAAGAGAGAATTATGTGGAGCTCCATGTTAAAAAGGTAACGTCAGGCACGCGAAATGGTCTTCTAGTAGTAGTAGTGAGAATTAGTAAAAAGCTGCTTAAACTATGACATTACAATCCCTTTTTCGGGAATGCCATTACAAAAAGTAACGACTACTACTGTAGTAGAGTTACAAAATGGTATATATATACTCACTTTGGATATAGACTAAAATTCACAACATTATTGTATATTGTGGACTAATTTAAAGTTATGTATGATATGTACAGTTCGTAACAGTATTTTCATCGGCTCCCTCTAAAGCCATTAGTAAACCAAAAGCGAGAGAACAAAGAAAAAGCAAATGGGACGACCAAAAAGAAGAAAATCAACAGTAAATCAAAATCATTCTATATCATTTGAGGACGAAGTGATCATCATACTCACTTACTGTATATAACATGTATAGTTAGGCTTAGCTTAGGCATATAACATGTATAGTTAGGCTTAACTTCGCTTTGGCATATTCATCGCCTGATAAGGTCAAATACTTGTAAGACATAAATCCAGGGGTTAACATGTAGTAAAGCCAAACGTCTGGGGGTATTTCCACAATTCTTCATCCATTTTTTTTAATACAACTCGAATTGATGGACAAATTGAAGACCAATGAAGGTTAACTCGTTTTGTTCATTGCTCATGTCTCTCAGTATCTATCAAAGATCATAACATTTCTTCTTTTCTCTGTGAGAGATGTGTATACGAATTGTAGAATCAGCCGCCTACTGTTAGCAACAAGTTTCAGTCCCCAATATCTGAATCAAGTGTGGAGAGCCGCAACCTTTTGAGACAAAGCATCTACCGTATCATTGTTTGATTCCCCGTGCTGTAAAAAGTAAACAAGAATGTGAAGAACAAGAGTATAGAAACTTGTACTCTATTCTCTATATAGATATCTCTATAATGCTTCTTGGTTTTTACCTCTGAGTTGTTTCTTTGTTTCACGCCAATGCATTTAGATGCACTGATGCTGGCACTTTTTAGCAAGCTGCGAGCGCTGTAACCAGTATAGCTCGTCCCATTCCTGTAATCTGAGCCCTCGTGTTGTGACGTTGGAGGGCTTTCGAGGGTCGTGGCTAAAGAAGCTGCGGATCTGTTCTCGATTTCGTGATTCTGTGATTCATTATCTTTCTTAGGACCAGGGACTCTCTCTCTGAAACAGAAAAAGGTTCCAACACAACACAATGGAATGAGAAACAAACTTTAAAGAATCGGGGAAGTCTGATGACTTTTAAAATCAGTTTTACGGACAAACCAACGAACAAAAATTGTATTACCTAGGCAAAGAAGCGTGTTGGCGTTGAAGAGGTGAGCCTCTCTCACCCTTACCGTAATTTTCCTCAAGGTGTGCAAATTGTCTCTTAAACCGATCAACACCACTGCATTTTCATTTAGATTACAAAATCTTTATCTTACTTCTCATAATTCGCAATAAATTATAATTTCAGATTCCAAATGATTTTATATACCTTGGGTACATGAAGCTAGTCTGTTCTCCACCTCGAAGATATTCTTGCAGCATCTGAGGATGATACTCTAATATCTGCATTGTTTCATTTTCAAGTTTTGTAAGGATTACGATTATACAATGCAAAAAGAGAAGAAGATACATTTTGCCATTGTTCAGAGCTTAACCAATCCAAACAAGTTTAGTGAAGCAAAAAACAATAAGAGATTAGTGTACCTCTCTATAAATCAATTCTCTCACATCTTCTTTCGTTATCTTCCTTCTTTCAAACTCAAACACAAGCTTTGGAATCGGTTGAGTAGATGGTTCCCGGTCCACGTTTGCCAGACCATAGAAGTAAGGATCTGCCAGTGCCTGTATACACGCGCACACACACAAACATGTATATAAAAAGTTTCCTTTTCTGAGAGCGATTGAAACTGCTCTGAAACTTTGAAGTGGAAACGCTAGAGAAAAAAGTACAACACAGGAGCTTTACCTCTTCGGCTGTGGGACGGTCTTTGGGATCAAATGCAAGAAGACGGTGCAGTAAGCGAAGGGCCAACGGGTCTACATGAGGAAATTTGTGAGTGAATGGAACTGGCGGTTTTCTTCTCATATTGGCCAGGTATCTCCTCGCCTTTTCATTACGAATCTGCAACACAACACAAAACACTGACCATCATTACAGGAACTAGAAAAACTGATCCATCCTGGTCTTGTAACGTTATAACAATAGTATGCTCATATTTCTGTGGCCACATACCTACATGAGCTTTCCTACCAATTTATATGAATTCAGCCCAAACTAGCCTAAACTACTCGCCACAAAACCATGGCTGAAAGGTACTACCTACCGTACTAGTAAACAAATAGTCATCATTTATAAAACTTTCAACTCATACGACATAAGACATCAAAAGAACTGTTGCAGCCAAACTGTAGCAAAGAGAAATAGAAGAACTCTACCAACTAACCCTTGATATAGCTTCGGGAGGCGGAGTACCGAGCAAATCAGTCATAATATCCAATTGGTGCACCACATTCTTCCCAGGAAACAAGGGCTTCCCAGTGAGCATTTCTGCAAATATGCATCCTATGCTCCATATATCAATGGCAGGAGTATACTGCAGCAAGGAAAGAAAATCCGTTTTAAGCTAAGTTTGTGATGTCATATAATATGTGAAACATACAACTTTTGCAACAAGAAAATAAAAGAAACGAGAATCGAATTTTACTTTGGAGAAGAAAGAGCCACAAAGTTCTGGTGCACGGTACCATCTTGTAGCAACATAGTCCTGCAAAGAAGCGAAAGCCATTTTGATCACAACACTTAATGCATTAGAGAATATAAAATAGAAACTTATGATTTCAGTCTGTAACATACAGTCCAGAATATAGCCGAAGGTGCATCATTAAACGACACTCGAGCAAGCCCAAAGTCGCAAATCTTCAACTTGCAGTCAGAGTTAGCTAGAATATTTTTAGGCTTCAAATCACGATGAAACACATTAGCTGCATGCAACAAAGAAAAAAGATTTCGTTCAGGTTGAGTTAAAAGCAGTAATAGACTAAAGGGAACAACGAAAACACGAATTTCTCGAGCCAATGCACTCGCCTGTGTGTATAAACTTCAGACCACGAAGAAGCTGGTAGAGGAAAAACTGGTAATGCTCAGGTGTAAGATCATCATTCGCCTTGATAACTTGGTGAAGATCTGATTCCATCAACTCGAAAACAACATAAATGTCTCTGAATTCACGGCGTGAAGGAGGAAGCATCACGTGTTTAATCTCCACTATATCAGGATGCCGGAGCAACCTGAGAAGCTTGATCTCTCTTAGAATCCGTGTTGCATCAGAGACGTGCTCAAAGACATCATTAATTTTTTTAATGGCAACCTTTTCTCCAGTATGTGTGTCGATTGCAGATGCTACAACCCCGTAACTTCCTTTCCCTATAACTTCTTGGATTTGGTATCGGCTGGCTTCACCATATTCTGTAAAGAACTCAGTCTCCAGTGCAACCTGCGATTGTACAAACATGACAGCATAAAACACCTATTACGAACTTTAGATTGGAAAGACAAGAATTCTGCCTACTCCTCCAAATTCTATAGATCATCTTCTAGATTAAGAATGAGACTATAGGGAATCAAAAGACCAATTCAAAGCCGAGGCAAATGAAACATAATGAAGAAGAAACCAAATCAACAATGTAAACCATTCTACTAGTTCTCCAAATCCTTCAATAAGGTGCCATAGATTCAGATCATACCAGAGGACATCAAAAACCAATTCAAAACCGAGGGAAAGGAAGTATAATCATGAAGCAACCAAATCCACATTGTAAGCATTTTCTGACAACATAAAAGTACTGACATCTAAGACTGTTGATCAAAATCTTTGACAGTTCCATAAAGTCAATTCGTAACAAAGATCCAAACCATCAGAGACAGCTACCTTGCAGTTTCCAAAATTTCTAAGCAAAGAAACACCAAGAATATAGGAATCCCAAAAAAGTGTTTGCCCTTTAGTAACTTAAAAACCCAATGAGATTAAACAATGATTTGCTACAGTCCCTTCCAATGAAATTGGAGAAATGAAACAGAAACTCATTCGAATCCCAAAAAGTGTTTGCCTTTTTAAAAACAGAAATCACCAAAAAAAAAGGTAACAAATCCCAATTTTGAATCTGGAGAAAGCAAACAGATTAGACGAAACGACAGATCCATGGGAGAAGCAGTAACCCCCAAATGGTTTCCATAAATAAAATTAAAAAAAACGAACCTTTTTATGAGGATCCATAAGAATGTAATTTCTTCTAGGAACCCTAATGCACTTCAACCCAGACAAATCAAAATCCCTAACAAGCGCGAATCTTTTCGATTCCTCTTCTGCTCTTTTATCTTTTCCTTCTTCTTCTTCTTCTTCTTCCTCTTCGTCCTCTTCTTCTTCTTCGTTTCTGTAAATGGTTGTGAGCTGAGACCGTAAACTGGTAACAGATAAACGATCACTTGTAGAACCACAGTGACGAGAGCTGTTATTGCTGTTGTTGTTGTTGGTGATCAGATGATTAGAAGCATTCCGAGAATGAGGATGATGATGACTATTATTAACGGTGGTGCTGTGACTAGCACCCATCAAACACCCTCCTCCACCACCACTCTTTTTTTTTTTTAATTTCTTTAATTAAAATTAGTAAACAAAAATGTTTCTTCAACTCGTTGACTCTACGCACGAATCTCTCAGGTATGGCGTGCTTCTCTCTTTCGAATTCGACTCTCCATTATTGTTTTATATTTTTTTCCTTTGCTGTTTGGGCTTCTCTCTTGTCCGAAGGATGCGGAAGCTAGAAGAAGAAGAAGAAGAAGAAGGTGAAAGGGGTTTTTTTTTTTTGGCACGTGTGGTGCACGTGAAGCGTGTGTCACTCTTTACCCCTTTTAATTAAAGGGGTATGTTTGACTATTTTACAAAAGTCACATGGATTTTAATCTCTCGTCGTTTTCATAATTTCGCTTTATAACAACAACTAATTTAGATTAAAAAGTGTTAGGAAAAATTAGGCTAACAAAATACTCCCTCCGTTTCAAAATATAAGATGTTTTGGAAGAGTTTATTGTTTTATAATATAAGATGTTTTCAAATTTCAATGCAACTTTTAGATTAGTTTAGTATTTTATATTATGCAGTATTGTTTATGATTGGTTGAACTTGTTAAAAGTAAAAACTTCTTAATCTGCGTGATTTGCTTAAAACATCCTATATTTTGAAACGGAGGGAGTAACAAATTGTATAACTGTTTTTGATAAGGACTGTATGATATTAAAATTTTCAAAAAGCGTGTTTGAGAAGAAGAAAATAAGAAAAAGAAACGGTGATGGTGGTGGTGTTGGAGGTGGGTGGGGCCAAAATGGCCTTTTGGTTTGAGATATTGTAAGATGACAGCCAATGTCTGCCCTGTAATTCTTCTAATGCACGTCTCCGGTCGTGTGACTTGAGAGTTGAAAGGACCCTAAATCCCTAATGACCCAAAAAATAATCATAATTAACAATTCATTTTTCAAACCAAAAAAAAAATGATCATAAAAAAAAAAGTTAACTATGCAGCACACAGACAGGCCCATCTCATCTCATGTTGAGATCTCATTACTATAAGTGAACCTTGTGCCGTCAGGGATGATAATTCGGCCCGTTAAGTATTAGCATGTAATGAAGAAATTGACTCACGCGATCGACCCCTTTTGAAAAGAATTGTAATGCCCATTTTGGTATCGTCTTTGCTTTGCGAAAGTGGTGATTTTGTGACTCATAGTTGGCAAGTTCACTCTTTAGTCTTTACCAATTCTCAGAACGTTATTTCAAAAATCAAATGTAAAACAATATTTTCCTAAGCATAATATGTATCAATCATAAGTGATGATTAGCAAATTACTTTAGCTTAATTTGTTATAGACTTGTAGTTGACAAGTTTTCATGAACTGTTTTTGTAGATAGAAGACAACTACGATTCCATTTCGTGGTTATTACATATATGTTTCAAGGGTTTGATTTCTTAGACATGAGTTTGGTTTTATCTCCCTTCGCATATAAATGGTCTTTATGTGTTTTGAGATGCTAGTTAAGTCATATGGCGAGAAATAGATTTTTACCGTCCATCACAAAATATATGCTTTAGAAAGTTACTTATTCAAGTGCTTTATCTGAAATTTGAAATACAAATCGAATATTTCAATACGAAAATACTTATATTTGTGGACTTATCGCATATTCTATAGATTTTGGTCTACAATAATCAGATTGTCCACGTACGTTAAGCAGTACACATATCGTAGTCATGTCATGTGGCTTTATTGGTGGTCATCTTAAGTCTTTTATCAGCCACACTTTGTTGGTTTCTCTGTTTGGCTATTGTTCAAAAGTTGAAACTATTCGAGCACACGCACGCACACATAGGACACAACAACGCATATAAGCATACATATGTCGTTGTATGAAAATGACGCTACTCAGGGTGATATTTGGGGTTTGACTGGTGACCCATTATCTGGTTTTTATTGCGCTAACGTACTATACTCGTCCATAAATTCGTATTGTATTGTCAGTAATATCAGGACAATTTTCTTGTTCATCCATTTTGGTTACCGGCCGTGACGTATGAAGGGACGATGACTCAACGGATGAGATAGGGGTGGCGCAGCTGTTTACCCCCAAAGATTTATAAATTGGTTTTTAGTCCCATTGATTTTACTTGACATTTGCTAGTACAAAGGGTAGTACAAATGGTAAAATATATTCCAGACATATCATTCACTCGATATAAAAATAGTTATGTAAAAAAATTGCTTCATCAAACTGACAGTTAAAAGAAACAGCTATTTTCTATATATAGGAAGGTATTGGATAGCAAAAAAAACAGAAAATAAAGAAAAATATACTGGCAGTAACTTGTTTTTTCCTTACAGTTACATGTTTTGAAAAGTCTGATTCTTTTCCAATTGTACTTGTTCAACTTTATGTTTCCGTTTAAAATTAAAAATTAGTGCTGATGCCAATGTCATTTGCAGATCCATAACTTGCTTATATTGTCAGATCTTACAACTAAGTTTTTCATCTATTCACTTGTAGTTATAGTTTTCTCTAATTTTCATATACTTTCTTTAATAACTAACATGATCATATCCTTTTAGGATAAAATACGTATTTCTATGACTTAATTAGATATATAAATAACTGCGAAAAAATAAACCTAACCAATATAGTGAGACTTTGCAATGCGTTTGAATGCGTTGGAGTTTTTTTGAAATTTCGTAAAAACATAACTGTTAATACGTATATGTGACTAAACCTATGTTTTTGTTGATTAACTAGTGCAAAACGTACGGTAAAGCATAAAGTAGATGGGACACATATATACTATATGTTAACGGGTTCGATTTTTCTACATCTTCGGAATCTACAATTGATATATGACATTCTCTACTCTTTTTTTTCAAATTACAGTGAATGTTATGGAAATAGTAACAACGATTTTCCAACTAATACGATTTCCACAACCAAACTACCCATAGATCTTACATCAAATATAGTAAGATGACATGACACACTTTGTATGCATCTCTCAAGATTACTAAGCACACAAGTTTTTATGAATCTTCTTCTAAATATCTATAATACTAACTTAAACATACTAAATTGTTAATCAAAAAATAAGTTTTGCCAAAAACATTGAAAAGATAATTTTGTAATTAATCTTCAAGTTAGATACGTGAAACTTAAAATTTTAAATAGAAAAGACCCTTATGTTAAATATATACAACCGACATTTGTAGTATTAAACTTCGTTGAGATATGCATCTAAACTTTGGATTTCACAACTACCAATTATGTTTTCCATATTTTAAATTTTATTAAAATTATCGTTCACTAATCACTACTTCTTGTTTTAGTTATATTGGTTAAATAAATTCAACTTATTTGTGATACACGACAATACAATAATAATGTACAATTAACACAATAAAAATTATATAATGAGTTTTTAAAGTTATTGTTCACCATTTATTACTCTAGTTATAATGTTTTAAAAATTAAGCTTGTTTGCAATATACGACAATACACTCAAATTTTCTCTTTTAAAACTTACTAATTACATATTTTCATATGTCGAGTTATTTTTTTTTATAAATTCAATATTATTATTTTAATCATATTTTAAAAATAGATTAAGCTTGATTGAGATACACAACAATACAATAAAGATCTGCATTTAAAACTTATTAATTATATTTTCATATCTAAATTTTCTAAAAATTTCCATTCACTATATATTGTATTAATTATGTTGTTTAATTATATTAAGCTTGTTTTCGATAAATGACAAAACAATTAAAATTTACTAATTATGATTATCATATACATAGATATATAATATAAATTAATTATCTATTAAATGTATTATGCTTATTTACGATACACGACAAAACATTTAAAATGAAATTAAAATTTACTAATTATGATTTTAATATACATAGATATATGATATAAATTAATTATCTATTAAATGTAATATGCTTATTTACGATACACGACAAAACAATAAAATGAAATTAAAATTTACTAATTACGATTTTAATATACATTGATTATATGATATAAATTAATTATCTATTAAATGTAATATGCTTATTTACGATACACGAAAAAACAATTAAAATTTACTAATTATGATTTTAATATACATTGATATCTAATATGAATTAATTATCTTTTAAATGTACTATGCTTATTTACGATACACTACAAAACAAGAAAGATTACTATTCATTTTATTTAATTTGCTTTGTACTTTTACATCTATGTAATTATGTAATGAAAAAAAAAATTAAACAAATAATGATTTTATATCATTATTAATTACTTTCTTTTACATCTTACACTAATCAGTATGAAATATTTTTTGTTAGCTGTAATGAAAATATTTGATTCAAAAGCAAGTAATTGTAGTATATTCTAATGGAAAATATAACTGATGTATCATTTAATTTCTTAGGATTAAGGGTCATAATATGTACATTTTTTTTTTAAATCATAGTAAATATAACTTTTGAAATTAAATAAAGCTAAAACAAAAGACCTTGAATTTGAACTTAGTAAATTGCATATTGACCTCAACTTATCATATAGTCATTAATGGAGTTTGATACTTAATGCAACAGTGTTTGGTATACTTTTTTTACACTGAAAGCGAGGAGGTCTTCTAGAAAATGTGCAGTCCATTTTTAAAAATAATTTAGGGTTTATTATTACATATGGAGGGTAAATCTAGCAATTTTGTAATAGAGAAAAAAAAAACAAAGTAAAGAAACACAAATCTCATAAAATATAAAAATAAAAAACAAAAATGAAACGACACGTCATCGATCCTCGTCAGAACCATTGATTAAAAACAAATCTACGGTCAGATTTAATAGTAATCTCTTTCGTCATTTTGCATATCTCTCTCCTCTACTCCTCCGCCTCCTTCTCTCTCCAACCTAACTATATTTATATATTTCTCTCTCAATAATTTTTATTTTCACAAAACCAAAAGAAAAAAAAATCAAAAGAGCTGAGAGCAAAAAAAAAAAAAAAGAAAGAAAAGAAAAAAAAAACCCTAAATCTAAATCTCACCTTCCTTCCTCCTCTGTTTTTTTTTCTTTTTTTTTTTAACTGTGTATCTTCCTTCTTCTTCTTCTTTTAGCTCTTTGGCTTTCAAAAAAAAAAATCCAAATCAATGGATCCATCTCTTTCCATTTCAAGTGATCCTCATCATCATCATCATCCTCCTCAGTTCACACCTTTCCCTGCTTTTCCCACCTCACACCCTTTTGCCTCCGGCTCCGGCGCCGTCCCTGCTCTTAATCATCCTCAACATCCTTTAGTATCTAATCCGTACATGAACAACAACAACAACAACAACAACCATGTCTTCCAACCGCAGCCGCAAACTCAAATTCCCCAACCGCTGATGGCTACCAATCCTAACCACCCTCCTTACTCTGAAGTAAGTTCTAAATCTTTCTTAAAGTTTCTTCCTTTAACTCAATTCACTTCTAATCTTATCTTTAAAGTCTCTACCTTTAACTCAATTCAGTTATGTTTCTTTTTCTTTTTCTCTTTATTTTTTTTGGGCTAATATATATTTTTTTTTTGAATCTCTCTGTATGTGTAGATGATTTGCGCTGCGATTGCCGCGTTAAACGAACCGGATGGTTCAAGCAAGATGGCAATTTCGAGATACATCGAGAGATGTCACTCCGGTTTACCAGCTGCTCATCCTGCTCTGTTGACTCATAGCCTCAAGACTTTGAAGAACAGTGGTGTTCTTGCTATGGTTAAGAAGTCTTACAAATTCGCTGGTTCCTCTGCTCAACCTGAGAGTGCTGCTGTTGCTGCTGCTGCTGCCGCTCAAGGTCTCGATGTTCCCAGATCTGAGATTTTTCCTCAAGTTAACAACACCGTCAATGATCCCATGTCTGCCTCTGCATCTGGCTCTGCTTCTCAGCCTCAGAAACGTGGTCGTGGTCGTCCTCCTAAACCTAAACCTGAGGCTCAAGCACAGCCACTACAAGCCATTCAACCTAATCAGGTCCAGTCTAATGGACAGCAAATCTGGCAACAGGCACCTAGACCAACTGAAGCTGTTCCGGTTGCGGTTACAGAGTCGGCAAAGAGAGGACCTGGTCGTCCAAGGAAGAACGGAGCATCTGCTCCTGCTGTTGCACCAATCGTTCAGGCGTCGGTTATGGCTGGAATCATGAAACGTAGAGGTAGACCACCGGGTCGTAGAGCTGCTGGGAGACAGAGGAAGCCCAAATCCGTCTCTGCAACTGCCTCTGTGTATCCTTATGTTGCTAATGGTGCTAGACGCAGGGGAAGGCCTAGGAGAATTGTTGACCCTAGCAGCAGCGTTACCGTTGCTCCAGTAAGTGGTCAAAATGTGGCGGCTGTTGTTGCTCCAGGGATGAAGCGTGGACGAGGACGACCACCTAAGATTGGTGGTGTTATTAGTAGGCTTATGAAGCCTATAAGAGGACGAGGGCGTCCCGTTGGTAGACCCAGAAAGGTAAATTCTCACTACATCCCAATTCTGTTTTTTTTTTTGTGATCTCTGAGGTTAGTGTACTATGTATGATTGTGTTCACTGCTCCGCCGTCAAGATAAAAGGTTGATACTTTGTGTTGCAAATTGCAATCATTGTGGAATTAAGTACCATGTCACTTTCCGCTTTTGAGCATTGTCTGTTTTCGAGTATCCCATATCTGTCTGACTTAGTATCTATCCAGTGTTTTTATTATATTCTGTGTTTTTTTTTGGGATAATTAAGACCAAGTGGTCGGTGATGTCTCGCTTTAGCTTGTAATAGTTTTATCAATTAGTGTGTGAACTAATCTGTTTTTATGGTTTCTGAGTCATAACGTAGTCGTGTTCACTGGTATGTGTATGTATATTCTTTTTTTTTTTTTAAGTAGTAACGTGTTCAATTGAGTTATGTTCAAAAGACTTTCTTGATTTAACCATTTAGTGTCTATCTTTGAATTTGTTGTATTGATTATCTAACATTATTGCCGTTTTATGAACCTAGATTGCAACATCAGTCACCACTGGGACACAAGATTCTGGAGAACTCAAGAGAAAGTTTGATGTTTTTGTAAGTGTTGTTGATAATATAATAAACATTTTGGTTATGTGCTTCATTTGATTCGTTTCTTGATTTAAAATTCCCCATTCTGCTTTCTTAATGTTTTGGTTTTGGTCTCTAAATATGATTCAGCAAGAGAAAGTAAAAGAAATCGTGAAGGTGTTGAAAGATGGAGTAACTAGTGACGATCCTGCAGTGGTGCAAGCTATAAAAGATCTGGAAGGACTAACAGTGACGGAGACGGTTGAGCCACCACAAGCCATGGAAGAAGTGCAGGCAGAGCCATTGGAGACTTCAGCACCAGAGACTGAAGCTCAAACTGAAGCTGCTGAAACGCAAGGAGGACAGGAACAGGGACAAGAAAGAGAAGGAGGAGAAGCACAGACCGAGACCGAGACCCAGACTCAGACAGAAGCAGAAGCAATGCAAGAAGCATTGTTCTGATTTCTGAAGAATAATTATAAATAATAAATCAATCTAGACATAATATAGCCTTGGTGTTTGGCGTTAGGAGGAGTGTTTTATTTATTTCTAGTTTATTTAGGTTTTGGGATCGTATCTTTAATTTATATTAAAAAAAACTATAAGGAATTTTAATTTTTTTTCGTAGGTTTTGTTGTCTGCATAAGCAAAACAAAAGACTCGTTAATGGTGTTGTTGTCGGTGTGTCTTTAACCAAAACGTTTAAGACGTGGCTGTAAATTAGCTATGTTTCTAGTGTTCCATCTTTTCTTTCTTATGCCTGTGCCTTTGGTTTTTCAATCTGTCTTCTACTTTGCTTGCGAATCTTAACATCATAAGTTGTCGTTGGTATCTTCTCATAACTGCTGGTACAAATGTATTCACCCCAAAATTTATTAGAGGTGAGGCAGTATTCGATGTGTTGACTTTGACATTGTTTAGCAAGTAAATTTAGTTCTTTTTTATATGTTTGAAACTTGTTTTTTTTTTCTTTTTGTTGAAGAAAAAAATCATAAACATTTGGCAAAGGCCATAACAACTAGGTTCGTGCTGTGCATGTCTTTTATGTTAATAGAGTATTTTTGGCATCATCAAACAGCCATTACTTGCTTAGATGGTTAAAGTTTATAACTAAAAGAAAGATATGAATTTTCACCAAAAACAAAAAAAATATGAAATGTCTCCTTTTAAAAAATCTAGAGTTTTTTTTAGAGTTATTAGTTTCTGATTTTGTTCCTTGACAATAAAATGTACATCATTATGAATACAAATTATAGTGTAAAAAAAAAAAAATTGTCTTTAGAGATTTTATCAATAATTTCTACGTTAATATGTGGCACGGAAAAATATAAAGTTTACAAAAAAGTGCAGTTGAAAAGGTACTCTTTAATTATGATAAATTTATTATTTTGATTTTGATTAATCAATTTCATAAATAATTTCAAAGTAAAATATGTGTCACGAAGTAGTGTGGATCTTCAAAAAGAAGAAAAATGTACATGCAACTGAAAAATATATTTTCAATTAGTTCATCGTTTAATTTTATTATTTTGGATATAACAAAGGCATTTAATATTATGATTATACCGTTTAAATAGATTGTTTTCCGTGATATACCGTATAATAATAAGTTTACAATGAACACCTTTAACAAGAAAAAAAGTTTACAATAATTGCTAGTTTCCAGTATACAACTTATTGTTTTGGTCTCTGTGTACATCTATTTAAACGGAGTAATAAAAAAGGACTTTTAACATTGATTAAACGGTGTTTTATTTTTTTTGTACAATGGCTTAAGCGGTGTTATCAAACTATTGTTACATTGTATCTTCAATTTACAAGGTAAACGGTAAACCTTTCAATTAGTAAAACATAATACACATTTAGCTGCTTGAATTGTTTCAGCAATCTTGAGATTATGTTTTGGTTTGCATAATCGAGTTTGTGCGGTACCTTTTAATGGCCCATTTGACTATTACAGAAGAGAGAGGGCCTAAAAATAATGAGTCAACGGCCCATTTGACCAGCGGCTAATGAGTAAAAATGATTATCCCACTCTCTCTCTTCCCTCTAAAACATTTTGGTATTCTTCGAAAGCAGATCAGTTTTTTTTTTTGTTTAGGGTTCCTCGCCGAACCATTCTCGCTACTTGCTAGATCTCTGAAGGTGTTAAAGCGCCATGGAGAATGTGAAAAGAGACAGGCAAGATATGGAAGTGAACAACACCATACCGCCGAGGAAGCCTCGTGTACTACTTGCTGCTAGTGGGAGTGTCGCTGCTATCAAATTCGGCAATCTCTGCCATTGTTTCACCGAATGGGCAGAAGTGAGAGCCGTCGTTTCCAAATCATCTCTTCATTTCCTCGATAAATTGTCCCTCCCACAAGAAGTGACTCTGTACACTGATGAAGATGAATGGTCAAGCTGGAACAAGATCGGTGATCCTGTCCTTCACATCGAGCTTAGACGTTGGGCTGATGTTTTGGTCATTGCTCCTTTGTCTGCTAACACCTTAGGCAAGGTAAAACAAAACAAAACAAAACATCTTTTAAACCACTCTACTTAGCTTCAATTGTGTGAATTGTGGAACATTCAATTGTGTGAATTGTGGAACATTCATGGAGATCTTTTTTTTTTTTGTTTTCTTACCTTTATAGATTGCTGGTGGGCTCTGTGATAATCTGTTGACTTGCATCATACGAGCTTGGGACTACAGCAAACCACTTTTTGTTGCACCAGCGATGAACACATTGATGTGGAACAACCCTTTCACTGAAAGGCATCTTTTGTCGCTTGATGATCTGGGAATCACACTCATTCCTCCTATCAAGAAGAGACTGGCCTGTGGAGACTACGGTAATGGCGCTATGGCTGAGCCCTCTCTTATCTATTCCACTGTCAGACTCTTCTGGGAATCGCAGGCTCATCAGCAAAGTAGTTAAACCATGATTTCCACATGCATTTGGTCGAAATGATCTATCTTAGATAATAGATTCTATCTGTCTGTACGCTTTTCTTGTATATCTTAAAATAGCTGTCTGGATTTATGTTTCTGGAGGAGTAGAATTGTTTGTTTTTTTCCTCGCTCTTAACTCTTTTAAGTATTGTCTTCAATTCTGCTGATTATTCACCTTTCTGAGGTTACTGAACTTTAGAATTTGCCGGCAAAAATCTGACAGAGAAACAAACAAAGCAACTTCTTTACTCTCACACAGCGTTGGTAAAAACCAATTCTCAGATCAGTAGTCTGTGTTTTCCTTCCCCCAGTGATCATGATATCAGAAGCCACGAATTGCTTGAGAACCAAAAATATGTATAGCTTTTGAAACAGCCTATTAGAGGATGCAGAGTTTAAAACTAACTATCTCCTTCCACAGCTAGAATCATGTAGTTTATTTAGTATCCGCCATGTCACAGCATCAGGAGCCTGACCGTTCTTCCTCATCTCCACCAACATCTCGTACGCTTCTGTCTTCAACCCAATTCTGCTACACTCATCAATCACAGTATTATAGCACACAACATTAGGGATTGCTCCAGAATCTGCCAGGTCATATAGGAAATGGCAAGCATCAACTACACAACCAGACCGACAAAGCCCTTTGAGAAATGCCGCATACACAAACACATCATGTCTGCCTGATGGCCATATCACATCATCCCAGAACTTCTTCGCCATATCCAACTCACTAGTCACGCACAGCCCGTCAATGATTATAGCATATGTAGTACTATCCGCAGTCACACTCGCCTTTTCCATCTGATCAAACACACGCATAGCTTCATCTCCCTTCTGCATCTTGAACAACCCACGTATAACAGCATTGTATGTAACAACACCTGGCTTAATCTTCTTCTCTGGCATAACCCGATTCAACACATCCAGAGCTTCTTCTGCTCTTCCTTGAGTGAGCAAGCCACACATAACAGTAGTTAAAGTCACAGCATCTGGTGCACAAAACTTCCCTGTCATCATATCACCTAGAACTTGCATAGCATCATCCACCCTACCCATCTTGCAAAACCCATTAATAACTGTGTTAAGTGTATACTCATCAGGCCTACAGTCTCCCTGAAGCATACTGACCATTACATTTAGAATCTCGGTCGGGTTATCCATCACGCAGAGAGCTCGTAGATAGATATTATAGATTCTAGTTCTATCTACTCCTTCTTTTCTCAACATCAGCTCTAGAACATTCCTCGCTTTACCAACGTCCAGTTCCTTGCATAGACTCTCCACTAGGAGCTTATAAGTATACTCAGACGGAACAAACCCAAATTCAGATCCCTCTTCTAGCAACTGATAAGCCCTCATACAACCACGATCCTTGCACAAACCATGAATAATAGCATTGTATGAAGTTCTTCTCGGTTTCAACCCTTTACTCTTCATTATATAAACAATCCTCGCAGCTCCATGGTTTCTCCTGTATAGACACAAGGAATCTATCATATGCCCGTAAGCAAATTCAACGTTCACGGAGTCGCATTGTGGCATGTTCTCTGCAATCTCGAAAACGTCATTGAAATAACCTTCCCTGCACATAGAATCAACGAGATTCGCAAAAGCTGCTGATTTAATTGATACATCAGTCTCCTTCTTCAAGTATACCCAGAGTTCCTTCATCAGCCTCCGTGCCGTTTCAACATCTCTCATTTTCAATAACCCATCAATAACAACACTCATTGTGAGAGAATTACGCTTTACGCCACGCACACGCATTTCGTCGAACACTTGATGAGCAGCTTTAATCTCTCGAATCTCGAAGTAACCACCGATCAAAGTAGTGTAAGTCACAACATTTGGGAGATGTCCCATGTTCCTCATATCTTTTAAGATCATACGCGCATCGAACACCCTACGAATCAAACAAAGCTGATTGATCAAACGGTTGTAATTCGTCAACGACGGCACGAACTCTCTCTTGACACCGATCAAACGGTTAATAACACCCAACGTACTATCCGGAGATCCCGAGTCTAGCAATCTCGCAACGATAACATTGCAGGTTCGTTCATCTGGGATAAAACCCGAATCGACGAAGAGGAGACACCGACGGTGAGCTTCGTCGAATCTTCCGGCGTCACAGAGAGCGTGGATCACACTGTTGAGGTTAAGCGAATCAGGACGATAACCACGAAGGCAGAGTCCGTCGAGAATACGAAGAGCTTCGTCTGGATTCTTCTGTACGGTGCAGATACTGTGTATTCGTCTTCTCCAGTAAGCTTTATCGGTTACACTGCGTCGACGATCTTCAGCTTTTGTTGGATCATCTTCTCCTCCTTCTCTGTGTGTTCGAGGTTCGACGTTATCAGTGATCATTACGGAGGCAGATGAGAAAGAGAGGGGTTTAGTAGAGAAGAAGAAGCCATTTTCTCTGGCTAGAAGTCGAAGGCGAGTGACGAAGATCATAGCTTTTTTTGCAGCGGTCTCTCTCTGTTTCGCTTAAACTGGCTTTTATATAAAATGAAAAGACTTTTATTATCATATGTTTTTTTTTTTTTTTTTATCCTTGTTAGATGGGCTTTCATTGGGCCCAAAACTTTGACGTTTGTAGACCCAATTCAATAAATGTTCGGGATAGTTGGAAAAACTAAAGATTATACTCGTATTTTTTAAAAAATTAAACTGTAGTACGAATTTCCAGTTATACAATTTATTTTCAATTTTGCTAAAAAAAATTATTAAAAATTTTCTAAAGAGATTAGTCTATGTTTTAAATTTGTTAAATGAATAACACTAAATTACAACTAAAAATTAAAAAAATCATAGACTATATATAACTGACTTGTAATATATCTACATGTGTGTGATATATTTAGCTTGGAAAATATCTCTGTTAAAGAGAAATGTAATGATTCAAGTATGATATAAACTAGCTTTGCTTCGGAACAAGTAATACAAGATTGCTGAAAGTCAGAACTGTTTTACAAATTTGATCTTATATGAATGATTTAATTAATACACAATCACTTGCAAGCCACCAATCATATATATATGTGTGAAGAACATTTTGATTAAAATTCATAATTGACAAGATCCCTGTTCACTAATATGAGACGGATGATTTAGGATATGTCATTGTAAACAATAGTTTTTCATCATCACATAAACATTAAAACAAGTAAGGAAAAGAGAAGGATCGTCTAGTTCCAAACTTAAGATTAGAAAATTTTCTAAAAAAGGAGAAAAAAACAAAAGGATTAAGGGGGGCTTGGGAAAAGACAGAAAAGGGGGATTTAAGATCCCAAAGAGAAAAAGAAAGGAAAAGGGTTTTATAGAAAAGTGGGTTTGAGAGAGACAAAGGAGATGAGGTGAAGAGTGTAAAGGAGAGAAAGCCTATATATGGGGCAGTTGAGAACAAGAATAATAGTGAAAGCCACCACACACACACACACACATATATAATATGATCTCATATTTCATAAAAACAAAAGATCAATACACAATACTACTAGTATATAATAATACTCAGTAATATAGTATTATATATATGGAGGAAAAAAGAATGAATGAGAAAAAAAAAACAAAACAAAAAACAAAAGAGGGGAAAAAAAGAATGAAAGAAAAGGAGTGATGGGGAGAGATGGGAGAATGTAACGTCGCTATAAGAGCATCATTAATCGAGAACGACTCAACGTTTCTCAAAAAAACCAAAAAAAATATTTTTTTTATAAATTATTATTATTTATTTATTTCCTCATTGCTGTTTCACTTAACAAGTGACACATGTCACACTTGTTCTGAGAATCGATTCTCAAGTGACTTGGGAAAGAAACGATTCCTTTCTTTTTTTCCTTCTCTCTCTTCCTTTTATTATTTTCTAATAAGAGTATCTGAGAGAGTTACTCCCAGTAATCATGGTCTTAGCTCCTTCGCATCTCCCCATATCATTCATATCATATCATATCATATCATATCCCCCAGAATTCCACGCCTCTCTCTCCTCTCTCACTAGCTAGTCAACCTCATCTACCTTCCTCTCCTTTTCTCTCATGATATCTTCCTTCTAATTATAGCCACTAAATCATATGGTACATATGATGCTAAGATTGTATCTCCAAAAATTGCTTAGTGAAATTTGATATAGATGATCAATGAATTTATTGACTTGGTTAATTAATAGTGGGTTGTTAATTAATAGAGGGATAAACTCAACTTAATATATGTGGTTGGGAGGGAAGTTAATATATTTGTATGTCAGTATTATGTATAGTGGTTAAGTACTTTCATCACCCGCAGTGTAACCACGGTTTGAATAGTATTTTAGTGGTACACATTGTTCATGCATGGAAGCTTTGTCTTTGCAAGTAAAGATATATATGGGCTTAATGTCTATGAATCTATTACATGTCACATTAATCGTATTGTGTATAAAACCAAAATAAATAAATAAAACAATCGTCGTCAAATAAACAAAACCATATAGATTATATACTTCCTACAAATGTAGTATATGGTATGATGCTATATATACACGTTTACTAGAAGCAGGGATTATATGATGCTATATATATCTTTTACATTAAACTATATCTGTGTGCATGATTTGGCATCCGGGTATATATATATATTTTTTTAAAAAAATAGAACAAATACAAAAACAAAGAAATGTATAATATTCATATATATGGAGAATGTTAATATTTTGTAAAAAATAAAAAAGGAATGTGTTAGACTGCCTATCTCTTTCTATATATATGGTTACAAAACCCCATTTCCATGCTCTCATTCACATATACACAAAGATATCTCAACTTTATCACTCGACTTCAAAGCCAAAATAGCCAATACCTCTTTCCACCATTTGTCTATTTCCTCCTTCAACCATATATCATTTACATCTCCTTGACTTCAGAACAAAAAAACCTAATATATAATTGTACTGCTCTTTCTTTCTCTCTCTCTCTCTCCCTTCAAGTGAAAAAAATATATCAAAATGTGGACGATGGGTTACAACGAAGGAGGTGCAGATTCCTTCAACGGAGGAAGAAAGCTTCGACCACTCATCCCACGCCTCTCTTCTTGTCCCACCGCCTCCCCAAACACCAACTCTGACCACCGCTTTAATATGGGTCAGATCATCCTCTCTCTCTCTCTCTCTCATACGTTCCCTCTGTCTTTCTTTTGTTTGTAATGCTCACTTTATTTATTGCTATCATTTTCACAGCAGTGATGACGATGACGGCGGAGCAGAACAAGAGGGAGCTGATGATGCTAAACTCAGAACCTCAACATCCGCCGGTAATGGTGAGCTCACGGTGGAATCCAACGCCGGATCAGTTAAGGGTTCTTGAGGAGTTGTACGGACAAGGAACAAGAACTCCTTCTGCCGACCACATCCAACAAATCACCGCACAGCTACGACGGTACGGGAAGATAGAAGGCAAAAACGTTTTCTACTGGTTCCAAAACCACAAAGCTCGCGAACGCCAGAAACGGCGACGACAGATGGAAACTGGCCATGAAGATTCGGTCCTTAACACAACGAGTCTTGTCTCAAACCACGGATTCGACAAGAAGGACCCGCCAGGTGAGATACCATATATAGAAACAACTAGAGACTTTTTGTATTAAATTTTTTATTTTGGGTTGATTAGACATTTAGCTTCGATATTGACATATTGAAATTTAATTTTTATTTGATTTTGCAGGTTACAAAGTTGAACAAGCCAAGAACTGGATATGTTCGGTCGGATGCGACACACAACTAGAGGTACATATCGATACATGTTTTTTTTGGTTACAAACTTAACAGTACTTGGTGGTCTCCTGTTGGGCGCATGAAAGGGAACGTAATTAAGGATAGTGAATAATTAGCATATGATTACAAATAGAATCTCTTAAAGAATAAGTGAATTCTTCTTTTGGAAGTTTGGGTAAGTTTGAAAGAAAAACAACAAATTAAGGCAGAGAAGATGAGAGGCGGTGGAAAAGACCAAAAAGTTTAGTTTATCGGGAAATGCAAATAAGAGTTAAGTAAAATATATATTCTCAGCATATAGTATAATTGTAGGAGTATTAAAACTAGTTATTTCGTTTATTAAAAAAAGAAGAAGTAATTAATGGATTGATCCAAAAAGCTGCAGAGACTTTCCTTTCTGTCGGGACAGCTGCTACGTACGATCGATCCTTTAGATATATGTCTTCTTGTTTTTCCTCAAAACCTCTAAATATTAATGTGCTTTTACACTCCAACTCATGTCATGCTTGAATAGACTGTTTTGACCTTGGTCTTTAACGGTCTCATTCCCCTTCACCCTTGTCCATATCTGGAATTTGTTTTGACTGATTAATTTTGGGTCTGTGTGTGTAATGGGGATTTTTAGGCATAAAGTTTGTCGGTTAGCCTAAATATTTTGACTTATTTGTTACCAATTTTTACATTTTCCAACGATAAACAAATTGACTAATATGAATAATGTTCTTTTTTTGTTGGGTATATAATTAGAAACCTACACATGATGATCATCAGGAGGAGCCAGCGAACATACGGGTAGAGCGCAATGGTCGTTGTGGAGGTGACGAGAGACGAAGCTTTTTAGGGAGGAACGTCACGTGGCAGATGATGCAGTTGCCACCTGGACTCTACCCTTCTTCACATCATCATCAGCGGAACCTCATTCTCAATTCAACAAATGTTTCCTCCAACATGATCTCCACTAGCAATGTGAATACTGTTTCTGCTAAAGATTCGGTCACGTTTTCACCTGTGCTTCTAAGCACGAGAGAAGCAACGAACGCAGAGACTTGTCGACGAAATTATGATGACAATAAAGGTCAAGAACGTCATGAAGAATGCTCCAACGGTGACTCGGATCATCAAGAACAGACACTTGAGCTGTTTCCATTGAGAAAAGAAGGGTTTTGTAGCGATGCTGAGAAAGAGAAGGAGATCAGTGGCATTCACTGTTTCTATGAGTTTCTGCCGTTGAAGAACTAAACCCTAATTGATGTCTTTCAAGAGCAAGACCTTTATTTTTGTTATTAGATGATTAGTTTAATTAATCAACCAAGTTGGAGAGAGAGAAAAGGGGTTACTTATTTAGGGTTTTTGTCTGGGAGTGAGCGCAGGCGTGTCTTTATGGTGTTGATGTTAACATTTCATAAGGGTTTGCCTTAAAATGCACTTTGGACCACTTTCTTTAAATATTAAAAATGAACCAAACAAATTTAAGAAAATAATCGAATGACATGTGATTTTCTCATTAGTTTTTCTTTTGTGTGGATGTGATGAATTAGGGTTTGGATCATGAAACTTGCTTGATTTGGTTGGTGAATGAAGCTGTTTTGGTGCATAGGTGATGGGATCAAGTGTTACGAAAACGGGAACTCGTTACTCTACATATTTTTTCTTTTACCCGTTAAATCTTTATATCTACACACTCATGATCTATATGTAATACTATATGTATTTGCATATATAATGCATATGTCAATGTAGGCATCTGTTCCTATGAGTTATAAATGCGCGAGAGACAAAAAGAATTGGGTTGATGTTGAAGTGACTAAGAGAGTGGGGAAAATTAAATTGGTTAATTTGGAACTTGTTTTGTTTTCTCTTCGCTTGCATGCTAACAAAATGCCTTTACATATGCTATTTATGTATACATTAACTTCCTCCTATTCAACGTCCCTCAACCAACAATTTTACTTTGTATTTGCATATAACATTTTTAATTTCATCACATATTTCTTTTCGGGTTCATACCCTACTAAACTACACAAAAATATTTCACTTAAATCCGAGTATTTTGTTTATTTTTTCTATATACACAAATTTTTTGATTAGAAATACGAATATTTTTTTTAAATAACTTTAGATTAAGAGTACAATACTAACTACTCTAATTTGAAATAATATTCCGATAAACTAAACCATTTTCTCTATGAGTTTGTACTTAGCAGACACTTCGATGCTTAGGTGGGTGTCTTCTACGCAATTGAAAGTTTTTTTTCTTTTATTTAAAAGCTACTGTTTTGACACAAAATATTTGTAATTAGTTCACAATATATATTATTAACGAATGGAGGGAGGTATATAAATTAAATAGCCTACCCAATATAATTTTCAAATGGGGGGAAAAGACAAAAAAAAATATGAGAGTTGGGAAGTGGGAACGTGAGAAAAGGAAAGAAGAGCGACTTTTAGAGGAGAGAAGAGACAAGACTTAAAAGAAAAACAAATTAACTGAATAGCTTATTCATAGAAGAAGCCCCGACACTTTCCTTTCTCTTCCCAAAGATTCATTCATTCTTTTATGTCTCTTTGTACGATTCAATGAGACCTTTTTCTTTATTAATAGTTTTAGATGCAAGATCCATAGTAAAAAAAAAAATGTTTGCATTGCTTATTTTGATGCATTATCATTCCCTCCGTCTCACTTTGTATTTGGCTTTATTTCTTTTTCATGATGATTGAGTGTTTGTGATTCTTGCGAGCATGAAAGTAAGCAAAAACAAAAAACATGACTTTAATTATACGAAAAAGTAAAAAAGCAAGAAGAGAAACATATGAATGGGTACGTACGTATATAGTCAACAGATTACCACACGTACTATCCTATTAATTATATGTTGTTGTTAGGAAATAAAGAAACACGAATCTTCTCGTGAATTGTAACGAAGATTAATGGTAAAGTGTAATTGTACGATGTAATCTTTTGGTTATTCCCATGGATCGTAAAAAAATCTATGTCTCCTCCTTTGATTCACTGTGACGTGTTATAATAACACTATATATGCATGTATGACCAACATGGAAAAGTTACATCCCTACATATAATTTGAATAGTAGTTATTGCACGAAGCTGAAGGTGATAGGCTTTCTAAGAGTATATATATATAGTTTATAGTTTTATACTAGCTAGCTAATAGATACAATGCTTGACATTATTTCATGCATGGATGGTTTTAGCCGTGGGTAATTCGTATTTGTCTTTAGCTACAGAAACCTCCAGCTGGTATATATAGCTGAAGACTTAAAATGACTACAAATATCTACAAGAAAAAATAAAATCGTCGAATTAGTAGTCGTCATTGATTTGAACACTTTAAAAAACCCCAACTGTGGAAGAGACAAATTAAGAGAGAGAGAGAGAGAGAGAGAGAGAGAGAGAGAGAAAGAGAATTGACAAGACTGAAGGAGGGGTGTGTCTGTGAGGGACAAAATGGTGGCAGGCATGAGGTGGACCATTGGTTTGGCTTGGCTGTGTGACTCACCCACCCGGCTCCTCTCTCTATTCTCTGCATTTTCCCTATTTTGGTTAAGCGTTCCATGTGATTCTTCTTTCATTCGCATCTATCTCTCCCTTAAGAACAAGAACCAAGTTATATCAAAAACCAAATGATTAAAGCCTATTTTAAAGCTTTTCCATTATAAATTGTCAGTGATCTCTCTTATCATGAGGTCATCATAATAACACCATTACATATATGTCACGTGTGTACGTATATACATATATTTATTTATATACTACACATGTCGACAAAAAAAATATAATACGCATACACATTTAACACTATATTTACAGTGTTCTGACAATGTAAGACTGAGGGACGTAGGTATAAATTAATAGATTTGTGGTTTCTTTCTAAAACGAATATGATGTCAAAAATAAAACAAAAAACGAATGTTTAACAATATCTTTAAAAAATAACATCGAACATTAAAACCAAAAATAAAGAAAGAAAGAAAACACCAAACAGCTAACATGTTTTTTTGAGTTACTTGACCATTGGGGTAAAATTAATGGATTTTGCAAATAAATTGACTGTATGAGATTGAAATTGACACTGTTGATTACAGAAATAGAACAGTGTAGGTGTCTATAGCAGAGGTAGGGTTGGGTCAAAACCTAAATAGGAGGGGAGTCTGACGAATCTAGTCTTGAATGTGTGTGATTTCAAGGCTTTTCTCTTTTACCTCCACACACTACGTTGCTGTGTCCCCCTATGGCTATGGGTAACCCTATGGAATGTTTTTTTTTTCAATTAGAAAATTTAAATATTTTATGTTATTCCCAGGCCTCTCCTACTAATTTCTCTACCAGGAAAAAAAATAAAAAAAATTCAGCAATGGTTAGTTCAATAAAAGTGCCTAATATATTCGATGAGATCTAAATTGCTTTTTAACAACTTACGGTTTCAAACATTCAATACAATTTAAATACTTGGGGGCCTAGAACACAGCTAAAGGGATCTAATTAAAAAAATAGTGAGATAATTTGGCTAAAACGCTGAATCAAATTTAATGCCAATAAAGGAGATGTATATGCCTAGTTCGGTGTAAGTTGATCCTAACCGTAGCCAAATTTCCAATTGAAACTCAAGTCAAAGCGTATGACACAAATGCATTTCGAGAATTCTTCAAATCAAAGAGTACATTTTAATAGAGAAGTCCTTAAACCGGACCAAACATAATTCGGCTTACATATCAATTATCACATAACAAGAAACAAAATATAACACCACTCAAGATCGCATAACACTGACTGCATCATGCTTATCATCACCTAGCGGAAATGACATGTTTATTGAAGAAAGAAAGAAAACAGAGGATATAATTTTTTGATTGATTAATTCTTGTTGGCGATGAAGAGTCCCCATTTCTGTTCATCCGATGCACACCTCTCCAGCTTTGCCTTCCATCCTCCAACAATGTCATCGTAATCCTCCTGCGTTTTTGTGAGATGCATCAAAATTTGTATAAGAGAGACGGCTTAAGATATTGTGACATCATAAAAGTTTTCATTTTCAGATACTGAAAGAAGAAAGATACTTACTTTGGAGAAGTCGGAGATGAATTCTTCCTTTTCTTTCTCCACACTCTCTAGTTCACGTCTCAGGACTTGCGTAAACTGTAGATACATAACACCAAAAGAAACATACTCTGTTATAGCTACAGTCCTTGGGTTTTAAACAAGGTATGTATGTATGTTAGTTTCATTCACCTGATCAGTCCGGTCCTCTGCGATCACGTCTTTGAAGCCAGCATCTTTTAGCATCTACATTGAAGATTTAATGTCAAAAGGCATATAGACAAAGGGCCTTGAGGACAGCAAAAACATATATCATTGAGACACAAGACAAACCTGCCCATAAGCTTGAACGTCATGGAGATCATATCCTCTCTGTTTGATGTACTCAGAAAACTCAACAGATGGAGTTTTTGGGCTTCTACAGTAGTCACTGATGAGAACTTTACCTCCCGGCTTAAGCCACTTGAAGAAAGTCCTGAACAAAGCTGGTTTGTCCTGAAATAAGAGAGAGAATGAGTAAGAATTTGTAATGACATAACTTCGAACAGAGAACAATGAGCAAAAGTTGAGTACTTGGATGTGCAGAATGGTGTCTCGGCTGTAAATGACATCAAACGAATTATCTGGGTAGTGTTTTGTGGTGCAATCCGCTACCTCAAACTCAACTGAGCAGTTGAGTCCAATAGCACGCTCCAATGCGAAAGATATCATGTTGACAGACAGGTCGATACCAACAACATGGACATCAAACTTCTCAGCCATATAGAAGTCACCTCCACCAATGCCACACCCAACATCTAGCACTTTCTGTCCTGGTTTCAAATTCATTTTCTCTACAAATTCTTTGGTTGTCTCTGATCCACGAAACATGACACAAACACACTTAATATTTAATACACAGAACATCACGAACACACAACACAAGCAAAAACGAATTGGGATTTTACCAAGTCCGCCAGTGCTCACAAACCCTTGACCAAAGACACGCTCATAACGTAGGATTCCACTGGACTTGTACTGAACATTGTCCAAGAAACGCTGGAAGCCTCTGTCATTTTCTGAGCTGACTTTTTGCCAAATCCAACAAATCTGCATCCCACAAAACAAAGAATGTTATTCATGATTCAGATCTTAACGATAATAATAGGAAACTAGACAATCTCGATCAAAAGAGATTTGTTTGCCTGATTCTGATTCTTCTTGTTCTTCACATACGCTCCAATGCACTTGCATCCAATCATAGAGAGCTCAAATGAATTCCCAGCAGCATCGCGTGTCTGACATTCTTGAAAGATCTGCATATATTCACCATCAGTTTTAGTCAGTAAAATACAAATGCAACATAACTACTACGTGAATGTACTTAACGTTTTCCAATAATCTGCTTGAACAGATTTAGGGACAAAATACTACATATATGGTGAGGTGTGACCACTACATTACTTCAAAGTCCGATTAACCAAAACTAACAAACACCCAAAGCATAAGATAACATTTATGTCTCAGCCAATAAGAGGACATTCAAGTGGTTATGTATCCTTTACTATTCACCTCAACCCACTGAGACTTCCATAAATCTCAACATATTCTCAAGCATAGCCATTCTAATTTCTAACCACTAAACAATTGAAATTGCAGTTCCGGAAATGTAACTATCAACTAGATAAAAGAGAAGTAGGAACCTTGGAATAGAAACGGGGTTCACGGTAGTGAGTCGGGTTGGATTTGCGCTTACTGTCCCCAGATTGGTGGAAGCAAGATTCACGAAAGAAGATGTATCCACCAACCTTGATCCAACCAAGCATCCTTTCAGCCAAAAGCTCCACCTGAATCCAAACCAAACAGTTGCTTAAAAACTCAATTCCATTCCTCATCTTTTTATCTTGAATAAAAAAAAATAAGAGATCATCTTAATACCTCTTTGTCAGAAAGATACATGAGAAGCCAGTTGGAGAAAATCAAGTCAAGGGATCCATCAGTAATCTTAAGGTCAGGGGATGTAACATCAGCACACATAAACTTGACGTTCTTGTAATGTCCATTGACAGTCTCATTCTACAAGAAAGAAAGAAAGAAATGTAGCATACATACAAGATTACAAACAAAGTGTCATGAAAGCAAAGAAACATTAAAACTAAGAAAGGTGAATTGATCAAAAAAGAAAACCTTCTCAATGACGCTATCAATGAAGTCAAGAGCAATGAGTTCACCAGCCTTTTGAGCCAATTCACCAGTGAACCTACCAATACCAGCTCCAAGTTCCAAGACAGATTTGCCTTCATATGAAGGGAGTAAAGAGAGAACCTCAGGACGTTCTTCCTTGTCGAGATCAGAAGCACGAGAGTCAAGCATCATAGCTTCAACAGTCAGATCAGCCGAATGCTCAATCCAGTAATTCTTCTGGATATCACGCTCTTCCTCTACGCTCACTCGAAATCACATCAAATCAAAATCCAAAATCAATTTCTCACATTCGCTTCTATTTTCCCTAAGATCTCCAAATTTCGATTAATTTTAAGCAAAATCAAACGATTACGATGAATAGGATCAGTGATCATACCGTACGTTGCAGCCATTTCGAAAATTTTGGGTTATAAAAAAAAGATATGTTTCGGAGAGAGTTTTCTTAATGGCCTTCGACGGCGAGTCTGGATCTAGAGAAGCTTCGAGATCTACGGTTGACGGATCGTCCTCTCTGCTGCATCAATTCTCTCACAAACGTCTGAGACGAAGGAAAAAAAAATGTAAAATTCAGATCTGAGCGAAAGAGTGTGAGAGAGTCTGAGTGTGTGGCTCTCATCAGGTGCGCGCCCTTTTTTATAGGGGGAGGGGGAACGATGCGGCGTCACCTTCGGAGCTCTCGTAGACTTACTTTTTTACTTACCTGACTGTAAAACTTTTTTACTAAACCGTCGAGTTATTTAAACCGGTTATTATAATAAGCGTATAATTTATTTAGTCATTCTGTCAATTCCTTAAGTTGTGGTTAGCCCTGAGATGGAACCGGATATCCGACCAAATTGAAGGTCTCCGCATCCGTATCCGTATCTGGCGGATTCGTAATTCTATTCTCCGGCTCCGATTCCGAAATACCGGATATCCGGTTGTCCGGATATCCATAAAATTTTAGGATATCCACGGATATCCAGATCCGGTATATCATGAATAACACCTGTTTGAGTATTATAAATATCACCTGTTTTAAAAAATGAAACGATTCTAGGGATACATTAAATTTATGTTTGATACACCAAATTACCAACAGTCAGCAAAAAGATAGCAAAAAAGTACAAAAGATTCAAGTGATGTATCTTGATGTCCCCATTCATCTTCGTGTTCTTCCATGAAATCTGAAAAAGAAAGAAAAATATGTGTTAGACATGAAATTCATACTAATTTCTAGAAAGACTATTTTGATTTCAAAATATAAAGACTCTAAGATCAATTACCTCATCCTCACACACCATTCAAGCCTTGGTCATGGCTGTAAATTTAAAGTCTTCACTTCTATAGAAATAATAACAATCATTAGCACTTGAAAAGCTATAAAAATTCATAAAACTAGAAGATATATAACAGAAAAAACATTACCAGATTCAATAAACTCAAGCTCAGCAACCATTTCTTCTACTTTTAAATCTTCATCATTGTCACGGTACCAATCTTGGGTACAAATAAGAGCTTCCACAACTCTTGGTGTGAGTGAACTACGAAAACGATCTAGTACTCGACTACCTGCACTAAATGCAGATTCTGATGCAACAGTTGACACAGGTGTAGCCAACATATCCCTTGCCATCAGTTAGCCCTGAGACCTATTATCCGGGATCCAGTCTCCGATCCGGGATCCGCCCATATCTGCTCCGGAAAACCGGATATCCGGTACAGGCGGATCCGGATTCGGATAGTTGATTTACAAATCCGGGCGGATCCGGAGTCGGAGCCGGATAGTGATAATAACTAGAACCGGATATCCGGATATCCGGGTATATATATATATATATTATACATATTTTAATTGGGCTTTGTTTGTTTTAATTGGACATATTTTAATTAGGCAAACATATTTTAAAGTCCAGCAATTTATTAGAGCCCATAAGCCCAACAATTTTCACTTCATCGTGAATGGCAAAGAAACACAATTATCCCGACATTGTTATTAGGTTACGCCGCTTTCTCAAAGAAGAAAAACAAGGTCCGCCATTGTTATTGTCTGGTTGCTTGTGGTTGCGATTGTGAGAAAGAGAATAAAGAGGGATCGAAACTCAAGGCTTGATTCTTCTACTACATATCCTTCTTTGGAGCTTCTTTGAAAGGTAAACAAACTCTCACACCATTCAAATCAAGTATCTTCCTGAATAGTAATGAATGTGTAATATGATTTTTTTTTT
>NC_025699.1:9094147-9133694 GCF_000633955.1 Camelina sativa | reverse complement strand
GTTATGTTTTGGTGGTGCTAAGATATAGAATATAAGTAACTCTTGATTTGTCTTCGATTTGGGAGAGAATTGTTGTGTGATTGATTATATTGAACTTCATTTCACTCTTTAGTTGCGTTTCACCTGAAGTATATATTAAATAAGGTTTTATTTTTCTATATAGATGGAAGCAGAAACTACAAAATCTACAGCCAGTTGTGGCAATGCTGATGAGAGTGCTGAACCTGAGATGCATGAGAACACTCAAGATACAAATTTTTCTGCAGCTTCTGGGTCTGACGTATCAAAGAAAAAGTCGATAGTTTGGTTGCATTTTGTGGAGTCTGAAGTTCCTGGTAAGGCTAAGTGTATGCATTGTTCTGGATTGATCAGTTGTAGAACTAAGGATGGTGTCACAACTAGTGCAATGGGAGGTCACTTAAGAACTTGCAAAATGATACCTCGGGAAGAAGTTAATGGTGAAAGGGGTGGAAAAATAATGAAACAGTCAACTTTGTTTAATCAGAATCAAGGAGATGGTAGAGCTGGGAGTAAAGTGTCATCTTTGTTAGCATTTAGTCAGTCGGCTAGTCGCAAAGCATTGGTGGAAATGATTATCATGGATGAGTTGCCTTTCCGATTTGTTGAGCATAAGGGATTTATACGGTTCATGCAGATATCTCAACCTCTTTTTGTAATGCCTTGTCGCAAAACTGTGACTAGAGATGCATTGGAGATTTTTGAAGATGAAAGGAGCAAACTTAGAAAGTTTTTTAGGAACTATAAAGGCAGTGTCTCTTTGACTACCGACTGCTGGACATCTATACAGAATATGAGCTACATGTGTCTAACTGCTCACTATATAGATGATGCTTGGAGGCTACACAAGAGAGTCATCAATTTCTGCATTGTTGATAATCATACTGGTGAAACAATAGGTAAAATGATTGAAAAGTGCTTGGTTTTTTGGGGAATTACTAAAGTGTTCACCATTACGGTTGACAATGCAAGTTCTAATGATCTTGCATTAAAGTACTTGAAAAAGAAGTTGACTTCAGGGGAACAACGGTCTTGAATGGAGAATTTCTTCACATGAGATGTGGCGCTCATATTCTGGGGTTAATTGTGAGAGATGGTCTTGTAGAGGTACATGGTGCAATCTTAAGGATCCGAGCAGCTGTTAGGTATGTTAGATCTTCACCTAGTAGGCTGAAAAGGTTTAAAGAATGTTTAGAGCATCAAAAAGTTGAGACAAAGGCTGTTCTTTGCTTAGATGTTGAGACAAAGGATCTAAAAATAAAACCAGCCTTTGTCTCAACATCTAAGCAAAGACCATCCTTTGTCTCAACATCTAAGCAAAGACCAGCCTTTGTCTCAACTTTTTGATGCTCTAAACATTCTTTAAACCTTTTCAGCCTACTAGGTGAAGATCTAACATACCTAACAGCTGCTCGGATCCTTAAGATTGCACCATGTACCTCTACAAGACCATCTCTCACAATTAACCCCAGAATATGAGCGCCACATCTCATGTGAAGAAATTCTCCATTCAAGACCGTTGTTCCCCTGAAGTCAACTTCTTTTTCAAGTACTTTAATGCAAGATCATTAGAACTTGCATTGTCAACCGTAATGGTGAACACTTTAGTAATTCCCCAAAAAACCAAGCACTTTTCAATCATTTTACCTATTGTTTCACCAGTATGATTATCAACAATGCAGAAATTGATGACTCTCTTGTGTAGCCTCCAAGCATCATCTATATAGTGAGCAGTTAGACACATGTAGCTCATATTCTGTATAGATGTCCAGCAGTCGGTAGTCAAAGAGACACTGCCTTTATAGTTCCTAAAAAACTTTCTAAGTTTGCTCCTTTCATCTTCAAAAATCTCCAATGCATCTCTAGTCACAGTTTTGCGACAAGGCATTACAAAAAGAGGTTGAGATATCTGCATGAACCGTATAAATCCCTTATGCTCAACAAATCGGAAAGGCAACTCATCCATGATAATCATTTCCACCAATGCTTTGCGACTAGCCGACTGACTAAATGCTAACAAAGATGACACTTTACTCCCAGCTCTACCATCTCCTTGATTCTGATTAAACAAAGTTGACTGTTTCATTATTTTTCCACCCCTTTCACCATCAACTTCTTCCCGAGGTATCATTTTGCAAGTTCTTAAGTGACCTCCCATTGCACTAGTTGTGACACCATCTTTAGTTCTACAACTGATCAATCCAGAACAATGCATACACTTAGCCTTACCAGGAACTTCAGACTCCACAAAATGCAACCAAACTATCGACTTTTTCTTTGATACGTCAGACCCAGAAGCTGCAGAAAAATTTGTATCTTGAGTGTTCTCATGCATCTCAGGTTCAGCACTCTCATCAGCATTGCCACAACTGGCTGTAGATTTTGTAGTTTCTGCTTCCATCTATATAGAAAAATAAAACCTTATTTAATATATACTTCAGGTGAAACGCAACTAAAGAGTGAAATGAAGTTCAATATAATCAATCACACAACAATTCTCTCCCAAATCGAAGACAAATCAAGAGTTACTTATATTCTATATCTTAGCACCACCAAAACATAACACACATTCAGTTTAACAAGGTCAAGCACAACAAAAAAAAAATCATATTACACATTCATTACTATTCAGGAAGATACTTGATTTGAATGGTGTGAGAGTTTGTTTACCTTTCAAAGAAGCTCCAAAGAAGGATGTGTATAGGCCTGGGCATTTGGGTGTTCGGATCGGGGTCAGGTTCGGGTAATTCGGGTTCAGGTTTTTCGGGTTTACGAATATAGGATCCGAGCAGGTGTTCATATAATTTCGGGTCAGGGTCAGGTTCGGTTCCTCTCGGGTTCGGGTTATTTGGATAATGACTTTAAAAAACCTGTAATGTATCCAAAATATATTCGGTTATGGATAGTACCTACTCAAACATATCCAAAGTACCCACAAAACCTGAAATGTACCCAAAAAACCCGAATAACTCGAAAAACAAATGAAACTGCATAACATGAAATCTTAAACAAATGAAACTGAGCATATTATGTCTCGCAAAACAATTCAAACACATACCATGTCTCGCAAAATAAGCATCCCAACAAAGAAAAGCATGTCTTAAAATCTTAAACATCCCAACAAAGCAAACGAAACTTAAACATCCCAACAAAGAAAAACATGTCTCGCAAAAACATGTCTAGCTGCTATGAACGGAGAACCCAAAGATAAGACTAACAGCGGAATTAGGTTTTGGAGATCCAATTTGAGAGTTTTGGTTTATAAAAGCCAAAGATTCTTGAAATCGGACAAAAATTGGCAACTTCGACATGTTTATGCAAAGTAAAGAAGATTCACAAGGATTCAAGGAGAGGAGATTAAGGCAAACGGAAATATGGCAATATATGTGATATCATGTATGAATAAATGTGTTCTCGGGTTCAAACAGATATCGTCGGTTCCTCGAGTTCGGTTCGGGTAATACCCGATACCCGTGGGTATTTGGAAACAAAAACCGAGTGGTTATTTATACAGAAGCGGGTCGGGGTCGGGTCGGGTTTTTGCAGGTCAGGGTCGGGTCGGTTCCTCGGGTTCGGTTTATTTGCCCAGGCCTAGATGTGTAGTAGAAGAATCAAGCCTTGAGTTTCGATCCCTCTCTATTCTCTTTCTCACAATCGCAACCACAAGCAACCAGACAATAACAATGGCGGACCTTGTTTTTCTTCTTTGAGAAAGCGGCATAACCTAATAACAATGTCGGGATAATTGTGTTTCTTTGCCATTCACGATGAAGTGAAAATTGTTGGGTTTATGGGCTCTAATAAATTGCTGGACTTTAAAATATGTTTGCCTAATTAAAATATATCCAATTAAAACAAACAAAGCCCAATTAAAATATGTATAATATATATATACCCGGATATCCGGATATCCGGTTCTAGTTATTATCACTATCCGGCTCCGACTCCGGATCAGTCCGGATTTGTAAATCAACTATCCCAATCCGGATCCGCCTGTACCGGATATCCGATTTTCCGGAACAGATATGGGCGGATCCCGGATCGGAGACCGGATCCCGGATAATAGGTCTCAGAGCTAGTTGTGGTTAATATTTGTTTGACTATATAGTTTTCATACACTTCAAAATACAATAGGTTGAGTAATTTTTGGGGAGTTGGTGGAAGGGAATCTCTAGATCGTTCATTGGGAACCGAGATTTTTGGGGTCCCTTGGGATCTATCAAACTACTTAAATACATTTATTATACTTATCATTTTAGTATACTATACAATCGAATCTTTGAAAATATCATATACTACTAGCTCACACTCACTCTTGTCACGGTCTTGACAATTTGTTGTTGGTTAGATCACTCATTACAGTGACACGTCGTAGTAAAGGACAGCTATAGCTCACGTGTTTTGTCGCCGTAAAGCGCCATTGTGCATCACTCATTCGTCTACATCTGGATTCTCTTCACCTACCCTTTCCCTTTTCATTTTTGGATTCTTTTCCTTTTTTTAATTTTTCTTTCTTTCTTTATAGACTTAATAGTTATGGTTAATAATTAGCCGTGTACCAAAATTACCTAAGCTTGTGTCTCAGTAACGTACACTTAAACCTCTTTTAATACAGGATCATTCATGATTGAGTTTGGGTCAAATTTAGTTGTTTCGAACTTTCGATTTACTATTAATACAAAAAATAATCGTTTGACAAAATAGATATATACGTATCGATGCGATATGTATGTGTTTTTTGTAACGATCTAATATTGAGTATAATTTGTTAATCCATATTCCGTAACATATCATTGCATTTAGTATATAACATGATTTCCTCACAAATTTACCCTACATACAAGGGGTGTGTAATGAGACGATTACCGTTTAACTTTGACTTTTTCAAAACCTTTTGATCACGTTTGTTTTTAAATTTTTATCTATAAACACTACATGAGTTGTGTTTTATGAATACGAAAACACTACATGACTACATGACTACATGATGAGTTGTGTTTTGTTGAAAACGAAAACACTACATGAGTTGTGTGTTAAAACAATCAACCTTTCACAACTTTATGGAACAATAAACAAATGGATATATAAGATATTATATATATATATATATATATATGCATGTTAATTAAAGCCTTAAGGCATTGCTAACCCGAAATATACATCCACACAACCACGACTCGACTTGGACTCGGTCACCATTTGGGAATAATACTTTCCCCTCAACGTTCTTAATCCTTATATCCTCATGGATTAATACGCGTTTCTAATTCTCTATCCTTTAAGATCCAATTACTTATTTCACCCCCACTTTAATTATGTTCTTGTTTTGATTTTGTGGTTTTAATAAAAAACCTCAACATAGCGGTAAAAAAACGACTCATAGACCCTTGGAGCCAGGGAGGTCAATCCACTGAAGCTGAGCCTCGACCTCTCCGCATTCCACGTGTCGCAATCTGAGAACGAGATCTTGGACGAGCTTACCGTCAACCCAAGTGACTTGAGACTGCTCAGCTAGACAGTTGTGACGACTGGGCTGAACCGTGGTAACAATGGTTCCACTAGGAAGTCCATCGAGTTGCATCCTCAAAGCCTGAATATACGGCTTTATCTCGAACTCAGCATCACCCATCTTGTCGTCTTTGCTAAACATGTCGTGATCGTACACCGTCTACATATAACATATTGTATACTAGTTTTTATCAATATAAAACAAACATCATACGTTAAAAAAAACTAATGTATGGTTTAGAATGTACGTAAGAAATACCAAGAGGACGTTAAGATTGGAGTCTGTAACGGAGAGAGTCAGATCTTCATTCCATTCTGGATTTACATCTTTGTTGATAACACGAGTCTTTACTTTCTGCAAAACAACAAAAAAGTTAGAAAGTTTAAGAATGTTTTCGATGTATGAATGTGAGCTTGGTTACAATATATTGAGAAGTTGTAATATTGATGATTGGATTAACCTGTTTGCCCATTTTGACGACGACATAAGGATCGCTGCTGCTGATATCACGGACAGCTAGGTTGACGCCACGTTTGATGCGGATTCTAAGAAGTCCCAAGAGATCGTCCATTAGTGAGCTTCTCCTCGGACACGCCATTGTCATTTCCTTTTACTATTTCTCCCGATGATCTTCTTTCTTTCTCACTTTTCAAACGATCTGTTTTTTTTTTCTTAATATTTTTTTTATTTAACGCTGCAACAACCTAATAGGCAAACGACACATACATTTAGACTTTAGTTTAGTTCTCAGGGAAAAAGCACAAACGAGATAAAGGGTTTTCAAAATCTGTCTGAAACTTTATGTATTAAAACTAAACAAATCAACTCACCCGTGAATGATGATTCAAATGTGTCTCTTCAGTTTCTTCGTCGAGTTTTGTTTCGTTTAAATTTTCATCGCTAAAGATTAGGGCAAGTCTCTTTGCTAAAGATAACGTACGAGAAAAGGAATTGATAAAGAGGAGCTTATTTGAGGTTGACTAGAAGTCGACCGGGAATTCCGGTATCTAGTGTTTAGGATTAACACTAATTTTTTGATACCCAATTTTGGAGAACGTTAAAATAAACAGTATAGAAAATATAATTTCCATTTCCGGCGAAGACTTGCAAAAGGTACTTGCAAAAGGTATCTACTAGATAAGAATGCCTAAATAATATCAGGCGCAAAAGAGAAGCGTAACAAAATTGGCCTATACTCTTGGGAGAAATTCTAAGGAGCAACCGTTTTCTTTTCTCAATAATCGGTGAGCCACGGACAAAAGAAGCTATCTCACGGGAATACTTTTCTCAGTCTCTCTGCTGATAGAGCCGCTCGTTTGTTGTTTGGTTCCAGCACAAGTGCGTATCTGAAATCTGCAGTTTTTAAAGAAAACAGACAAAAAGATAAATCTTTTGAGTGCTATTTTGCCAAATTCTACTAGGCTAAAGCCAATTTGACTCTGTTACCTTCTATGGCTCCCTTGTAATCGCTTAACATTTCTCTTGCGGTTCCTCTTCGTAAATAGGCTTTGACGTTCTGAAAGAAAAATCCAAAAACCCATCTTTGTGTTAGAGTGTTCTTACAAACCAAAAGAGTGTTATATTACAAGAGAAACCTGCTTCTGTGTGTTTAAAGGAAGTTACCTTCTTGTCGAGGGTGATTGCTTTGGTACAGTCTTCTTCGGCTTGAAGAAAGCTGTATGTAAATGATTTGTCAAGGCAATCTCGTCATATGGAAAGATAGCTCACTAAAAAAGGTTTTTAAGGATCTGAAAAACATTTACCCTCCAACTTCAAGATATGCAGCAGCTCTGTTACCATAATAGGTAGCAGTCTTGTCACTTAGCTTTATAGCTTCCGAGTATAGACCAATAGCTTTTTGCCATTGTTTCTCTTTGAATGCTTGGTTACCCTGGTTTACATTATCACGGGACACAGAACAGATTAGATTAAGGAGGATAAGATTATTGAGAAAATGAGACCTGCAATGGAAATTAATTGACCTTCTCTTTAGCAATCTCGGCTAACTCTTCTTGCCTGATAGTCTTTTTAGAAGATTTGGGATCAGCAACAATGCTCGAGTACTCTTGCAAAGATGCATACATTGTCCGCACCGTATCTAGTAAAAAGCGGTCACCACCGTGTCTTGCTATGAAAGAAACTGAAACAGGGCACTTTTCATGATGTCCGAGCGGCAGAGTCACCTGAATATCAGCATGATAAATTGTAAGACACATACACTGTGGACTGGGTTTGCTAATGCTGACAGGTCAGTGGGTGCTTTTGATATGTGTGAGGGCACAGAGGTCATACTGACATCATTTTTACTACCATGGCAGGTAAGAGAGAAAGAGAGAGGTTTAACCTGACAACATCCTGATATGCTAGCAATGCTAAGCAGACTTGAAGCTCGATTTTGATAGTCTTCAGAGGTTATCTCTTTGCTACCAAGTTTTGGAGGAACAGATGGCATTGTTGGAACAACCAGAATGCCATCATCCTTGACGCATAATGTTACAGTGTGGGGAACAAAAGAGAGATCAGTAAACACACATATAAACTAATTGGCTCAAGTTGTGGACATCAAATGGAAGAGCAGGAATACCTTGAGAAGTGAACCAATAGCCACTCGAATCTCGTTTCTGATTGCATTCAAGTTCTCAATTTCTTCACTGGTTAGTTCTGGGTTCTCACAAATTTGGGACGAAATCACAGGATCAATAGCTGGCTTCACTGTGTTGATCCAATCCCCATGATTTTGAAGAAACTCGTGCCTACAATACATGCCAAGATTGTTTTAGAGTTCAAAATCAAGATTCACTCATCCTCTGTTGGTGAATAAACAATCGGCAAACCTTTGAAGAAGCTGCATCACATTCGCTAGTAGTCTTGATGTTGGGACCTTATCAACGGCTTTTGTCCTAGCAAACTCTTTCAAGCTAGGAACTTTAGTTTCAATATAGTTCTCGAAGTTCTGATGCTTCAGCAATTGTCCTAAATATGAAACAAAGGATAATGCTGTTATAATCGGAATATGCAACAGAGACGGGGTATCATCAGGAAGAGCAAAGGACATACTTCCAAAAAGCTTTTCAGCTGATTTGATCACCACCTGGGTAATCCGGTCCACGGGGATCTTTAACAGCTGAAAACAGTCATCGGCTAGTATGATTTGCCTTGGATTCCGTTGTGTGGCAAATGGAAGTTGCAAGAGTACATGGCCAACACGATGTAGGGTGATTGGATCGCGGGCAAACCATCCTGAAGCCAATATCTATTGATAAGAATCGACATAATGCTCATATAATGCAAAGTATAAAATAGTCATATGAACGAAGCCATCTTGCGTTATGAGTATATAGCAATCAAAACCTAGCCTATATAAGATCCAAATCATTCCACCACAAAAGGTATTATTCAAAGATTTATATATCCATACCAACAGAGTCAAGACTTGAAGATACTGGTATGATTCCTGTATTTGAAATAGCCCCATGAGAAGATTTGAATCCAAGAACGCCACAGTATCCTGCAGGCACTCTTACCCCGCCAGCTGTGTCGATGCCTGCAATGGTACAAGTAATCAAAACTATATTCTTAAGTAATTAAACCAGAACCAACCATTAAACGATTAAGATTTCAGAGAATTATATAAGAGGCCAAATAAGTTCACGAGCTCTTAGATAGCCCTAGACAGAAAAGTAGGGGTGTCATTCTCTCTTTAGGGATTTACTCTACTGTAACTCGAAGTTTACAGGAGAGCATGTTTTGGTTCAGTGATTCTTACACCCCCAACAAAGGCTTCGGTACTATCACGTTTATGATGACAGCAGTATGCATGCAAAAGTGACCTTACATCGACATCATGCTTGAAACTGCAATATGGTGGCGGTTTAGATGAAAAAATGTAATCTAAATACCAAACATGTTAAGAGTAGTTTCAGAATTTTCCTAAGGAAGATAACCACCATCAACCATGTTTTGAAAGTAATTGGCAATGTTTTGTTACTAAATGAACTAGTTATATCATACCAAATTTTCCTGACAAGGAAAAAAGTATCTAATGAACTCTCACCTAACGCAAAATCCACAGCTTTAGTAGCTACAGCAACAGCAGCGCCACTGCAAGCGCCACCAGGAACACGAGAAGGAGCTGCAGGATTTGTAGGTGAATCGTAATGCTTGTTTTCTCCACTGATACTGAAGAAAACAAAAAACCGCAATACAAAGGAGTCAAAATACTTGAACCCTGATAAAACAGAAATCTCAACACTGGAATCACAAACGACAGGGCATTAACCAAAACATATGTGATCGAAACAGAGACAAACCTAAACGCAAGTTCATCAACTACAGTTTTACCAACACAGGTGGCTCCACCTTCAACGAGAGTTGAAACCACAGGACAAGTTGAAGAAGCAGCTTCATGCGTCCTAACCCAGTCTGGATGACCGAAGCCAGTCACGTAGCCTGAAATATCGAATCTGGAAAACAAATGAAAAGGAGAGAAAGAGTGAAATTTCCCGCTTTTAACAACAAAAATGTCAAAAGTTCATAGAAGAGTATGAAATTATACACATATAGTAGATAAATAAGTCCTACTCAAGACTGTTTTAAGTAGACTAGACTAAACATGATTCTCATCCAAAACTAGGGTGATAGAACCTTAAAACATACAAACACAATCTCCAAAGATCCAACAGTAAAGTCTACCAACAAGCAAAAGTTGCTCAAAATCAATCAGCCATATACTCTCTAAAGCTCAAGAACAGAATTATAATGCGCCGGAGAAGAGTAAGAACGGAGTCAACGCAGATTCCAATATTTGTCAAACAAAAATTTTGACTACCCTAACCGAAACTTGTCAATCTAAAATCCCCAATTCAAAAATATATATATGGAGAGCAGGGCCGGAGAGAAGAAAGGGGGAAACAAAGGAGAGACTCACAAGTCGGAAACGGCGAAAGTGAGGCCGGTGAGAGGATGAGGAGCTTTGGGAGGAGGAGGTGGAGGAGGAGGGAGAAGCAAGAGTTTATCGAGAAAGGCGCCGAAATCTTCACGGACAGTCTTCTTGAGCTTCTTGGAAATCATAAGAATCCCAGCGAGTCCTAAACCAAGAAGAACCCATAGATTCGCAGCCTGAGACGCCATCGATGACGTTTCTTGTGCTCACTGCTTCTGCTGCTGCTTTTAAGATAAGAGAGAAAGAGACCCTAAAATGTGAATAAAAAAGAGTTTTTGTTTTGTGTGCGTTGCGTTGCTTGAGGTTTATTCTCTTTTTTTTTTTTACTACCATGGTTTTTATTTGACGTCGTTTTATAATGATTAATTCAATAATAAAATATAATAGACAAACATATAATATAACATACCAAACATTTTTCCTATAATTTCACTCAAAGTTTTTTAAAAAGTTAAGCATATCAAAATAAAAGCTCTGATCAAGTGAAAAATAGTTATAGATGATGTGTTCCAACTTCAAATTATAAGATTTCGCCCCCTAATTATACTAAACTATGATTTGTTTTTCTTTCAATTCTTTAGTTTTTTTTGTCTTGTGCACATCAATTTTTTTTAGCTATTCCATCATTTAAATTCCCAAAATTCAAAAATATTTTGTCATTTCAAAATTTTGCAGTCAATATATATTTTATTTATGTATCAAACACACCAAAAACGATAACCAATATACCATACGAAAATAATAGGATTTAACTCATATTGAAGTATCATATTAATAATATTTTATTTTTTGAGAATTTATTAAAAATGCTCCTTTTGATATACCCCTTTTCAAAAATACCCTTTTTTCTGGCCATTTTTATTTATGCTCTCTTTTAATTTTTAATGACCATTTTACCTTTAGATGAAAATTATTTTATTCAATAAAAAGAAAAACAAAATTTTCCTGCCAAAAAATTTCTGACATATTTTCCTGCCAAAAATTTTCCAAAAAAGTTTTCCCGCCAAAAATTATTTTGTCAAAAAACTTTTGATAAAAAATTTCGAAAAAAAAAATTTTTCCGCCAAAATTTTTCCCGCCAAAAAAAAATTACAAGGTTTTATAAGGTTTCTACCTTATAAAAGCCTTATAAACACCTTGTAAAGGCTTTTACAAGATTTTTTAAAGAGTTTTAAAAGGTTTTTTAAACAACTTGTAAACGCTTTTACAAGATTTTTAAAAGGTTTTTAAAAGGTTTTAAAAGGTTTTTAAAAGGTTTTTAAAAGGTTTTCAAATGGTTTTTAAAAGGATTTTTAAAAGGTTTTTAAACACCTTCTAAACCCTTTTACAATGTTTTTAAAAACCTTGTAAAAGTTTTTATAAAATTTTTAAAAGGTTTTTAAACACCTTTTAAATGCTTTTAAAAAGTTTTTAAAAGCGTTTACAAGGTGTTTAAAAACCTTTTAAAGCATTTACAAGCTTTTTAAAAGCATTTACAAGGTTTTTAAAAGCGTTTACAATGTGTTTAAAAACCTTTTAAAAACCTTGTAAACGCTTTTAAAAGTTTTTTAAAAGCATTTACAAGGTTTTTAAAAGGTATAAATTTCAATATTTTTGGCGGGAAATTTTTTCTTTTGGCGGGAAAAATTTTCGATTTTGGCGGGAAAAAAAATTTTGGCGGGAAATTTTTTTGGCGGAAAAATATTTTCGATTTTGATGACTGTACATTCTTGCTGTCACTCAAAAAGGGTAATTTGGTCAATTTTATATTTAAAGAGGGGTAGTTTTAAAAATGGTCAACATGAAGGGGGTATTTTTAAAAAGAGATATGGAAAAAGGGGCATTTTTGAGAATGCCCCTTATTTTTTTAGTATTATCAATTCAATACTGTCATATAATATAACTCGTCCTGCAATATAACATGTTTGTATTGTTTTAAAAATTTAATATGTTTATATATTCATAATTTTAAATTTTTTATTAAGTTAAGATATATCAATTAGAATATTTTAAACTTCTTCAAAGTTTAAAATTTACTATATACGCCTAAATTAAACAGTTCTACTAAAAATCCGAATTAAACTCGCGATATACCCTGGAACTATATTTGTTTAACACAATCTTAATTAAGTTTGACATACATTGGTGTTGTTAAAAATATTTAAATAAAAATTTAACATGTATTGAATTATCAGACTAATGATATATTTTTATTATTATTGATTCAAAATTGTCTCGTCATATATATATATATATATATATATATATGTATAACTCTTCATGCAATATAACTCGTCTGTGTTATTTAAAATTCTTAATATTTTTAAAAATTCATATTTTTAAACTTATAAATATATGGTAAATTTACTATATATGTATGTTAAACACACACTTTTTTATATTAATAGAGTAATATATGTCCGTTTAAAAATATTCAAATAATATTATATACAGAAAATATACACTTTTATTAATTTTAGGTATTATATGATGATTCACAACAAATAAAAACTAAATTCAAACAAAGATGATAGGAGAATAAAAACAAATCTGGAATAAATCTTTTGAATATTCTATATTAACTGTAAAATATTATTATCTCACCAATCTCTACCAAATTAATACAACACAATACTATTTTTAAGTATTTCACATAAAGAATGCAAGTAATATTCTCAAACTATTATTGTATCATAATTTTAAAAATAAAAAAATACATTAAATTATGGATCTCTTCTTTGGTACGATAATACTTTTCCACACAATCTATACTAATAAAATAATCAAGCAAACGTTATCGACCTCGACTGGGGAGACAAAGAAGGCGACGGTCTAAACTGGGTTTTACGACGATGGGTGGTTCGCGACCAGTTGACATATCAGGAAACAACATTAGCACACTGTCTATCCAAAATCATAAATTAATTTGCAGAGAAGGTGATAATTCAATCCTACAATAAATCTACATGTGAATGATAAACTATTTTGATTTGGATGTTATTTGTTTATTTGGATGTTGTTTGGATAATTTTCCAATGAATTCATGACCTTTCATCTTGTTTGGCCTATGCATTTTCACCTTGATTGAGCATATAAAATTCTAATCAATTGTCATAGCCTTGTGATTAATCCAAGTTAAATTATATTACTAACCAAGTTAGATTATTATGACTTTGTTCTTTTGTGTTGCACTATAGTGTATTTTTTCAAACATGAACCACAACTTTACATGCATAAAAAAATTTGGCAATAGATATGAATTTTGTGCATAAATCTATAGTTAGGATCTTAATAAAATTGAATGCAAATATGAAAATGCGTCTGTAGTTGTTCTGAAAATGTGCATTGTGATTTTGATGCTATGAAAAAGGACATTGTTTTAGTATGCTTCCAAATTTTCATGTTAACATTAAGATATTCTTGTTGTTTCTTGACTTTTGGTTTGATACAAAATTCATGTTTAATGATTAATCTTAAATGGGTTGGAGATGATCTTTTCAAACTGCGAGATATATAAAAAGATCGTCTCAAACAAAACTTTCCCATATATAGCTTATTTGGAAGGCTCAGTCATCTTTTGTAGTTTGATTACTCATATGAGAGATAATCCCTTGTAGTAAATATGAAAGTTAAGATTTTTAGAGAACTTAATTTTACATGCAAAGCTTTTTGCCATAATCTCTACAACCTCAATTTTACACAAAAAGCTTTGCATGTGCCATCAGCGCTCAATGCTTTTTTCTTACTAATGCCATGAGCCATCTAATAAGCCTTCATTTCTCCTTAATCGTTCATTATTCCCCAAATAATTACTCTTGACGACAATTACATCCCATATTTCTACAAAACCATGATTCCGATTCTAGAAACTGAATTACAAATATTGGAAATTCTAAATACAACAAAAACTTTGAACATTCCCTCAAATTCATTGATGGGTCAGCCGCGAGACAAATGAAAGAGCTCTCACCCCACAATTTACATAGGCAAAAATCACATCGACATTATTCATCATATATCCCCAACACGAGGGCCATACAACATGTCATCAGCTTCCTTATACCAAAATTCATGAAACATTATAGGACTAGACATCTTCAAAATAATACTTGACTTCAAAAAGCAACGATTTCTATGATGAAAATACTCAACGTAACAATCATATGCTACACTAAAAAAATGACGAAACATAACTTAAGAGGTGCTCTTTCAAATTGTGAGTTATAAGATCGTCTCCTATTGTCTCAAGCAAAACCTTCCCATAGCTTATTTCGAAGACTCAATCAACTTTTGTAGTTTGGAAACTCATATGAGAGATACTACCCTCGTATTAAATATGAAAGTTTGAGAAATATTTGCCACTGCCATCATCATCTCTAAATGGTTCTACAACCTCAATTTTACACAAAAACCTTTGCATGTGCCATCAGCTCAATACTTTTTTCTTACTTCATTTCTCCTTAATCAATCATTACTTCCCAAATAATTACTCTTGACTACATTATATTACATCCCATATTTCTACAAAACCATGATTCCGATTCTAAAAACTGAATTACAAACATTCAAAATTCTAAATACAACCAAAAAAATCAAAACAAAGACACGCATAACGCCGCCGTGTATTATCCTCCGCCACCGCTGCATATACCGGTTAAAGATACCGGAAATCTACAAAGCGCCGTTGCCACAGGCGTACCTTCTCCAGTAACCATCTCAGCTGAAGCCGGAGGAAGCACCCTCCCGTCGGCGAACAATGCCCGCTCTCCCATAACCGGCTGCTGATCTTGGTACCGCGCCACCGCACCCTCTAGCTCCGCCGCCTCCGCTGCGTTATAAACGGCTTCATCTCCAAACCTCCGTTCCACCTCTAGATACTCTCCGAGCGACGACCGCTTCGAATCTCCGGTACCACGTTGGATCATACCGGCGTCGTCATCGTCGTCTCGGCAAAAACGCCACCATTTACGGCGGCGATGACGCTCAGGCTCAGCGGAATTCGATGAAGGAGGACGCTTCCTCTGGTGGAGGCGTCTTGCATTGGAGCTGGAAGCTCGTGAGATTGCTACGGAAGGTGACACGTGGCGGTGAGAAGAAGCTCTGAATGGCATCGGCATGGTTGCAGTGAAACTAAACCCCATAAGCGTCCCAAGTGTGATGCTTCTGTCATGGAAGAAGGATCCTGTAGACTAAATCCTCACATCACCAATTAAAAAAGCAAAAACCAAAATCAAGACTTCATCATCTGGGCAGTTCTAAAAACTCAACCTTTGGAACTATAAACTAGTCTTCTAGTTAAAAGGTTGATACTTTAAAGTATAAAGCTTTATGGGGTGAATGAAGCTCAATCTATGATATGTGGAAGTAGTAGACTAATTGGAATCTTTAACAAGTTTTTAAGATTGTAGGAACTGACCTCAGTATCAAGATCGGAGGAAGAGACGGAGGATATCGTCGGAGAAGATGGGACATGATTGCGTGGATCTTGCATCTCCTCTGTAATCGCTGGTTGGAGATTGTGTATCGCTGAACTTTAAAACGACGTCGGATTGGGGGAGTTCGAAATGAGAGAAAGAGGAAAGTGTTTTTTGGTTTTGGTTGGGAGATGATAGATAGATAGATAGATATAGGTGAGGAAGAAGAAAGTGACAATTGATTTGCTTTTTGAAATGATTGTGCTTCTTTTGTCAAGCTTAAAGACCTCTTTGCCATCTGTTACACTATTTTTCTTTCGATGGCCTGAGCCTTTTGATAAATTTTTTCGAATAATAAAATTTGATTTAGTGGTTTCTTGTAATGGGGAATATCGGAATCTTTTTATGGGAACAGTTTTTGTTGTTAACCTTATGGTAAAAGCTGGTACATATGGTGGTTGAGACTTGAGAGCATATTGAAATTTGCGAAAAGAAAATTACAGTACAAAGTAAGCTTTTTATAGGTTGCATCGTTTTTTTCATAGGATACCTGAAAAAGGTTGAGCTAATATCTAAATTCACGCGAAGACCCTGTTTATGATAAAATGTATATTTCCCTTGCTTTTCTCGTCACAAATATATAATCCCCACTTATCAATCTTTTGTTTAATAACTTGCTAATGAAAAGAAAGTTTCATTTAAAATATATATATATTTAGTAAAATTGTTGATATCAAAATTCTATCTTTGTTTTTCTTTTTTTCTCTATAGTTTTGGATTTTAGTTGATAACTTTTTGGATCTTTTACCAAAAAAGTGGGTAACTTTTGGATTTTTATGTTTTTGTTTTCTTTCAGCTGAGAAATACCCTCTTTACTTGGGTAAAAGTACAAGAAAATACCCTTCACCTCAATTGTTTGTAAATTATACTACTAATCAAAAGAAATTTTTGTTGTTAAAATAAATAATTTATTTTTGGTGAAAGATTCAAAATTAAAAAATTTCCTATCAAAATTGTTGATAATTAATTATATCAAAACTCTATCTTTTTTATTTATTTATATAGTTTTGGATTTTTGGTGGATAACTTTTTTGTCTATATAGTTTTGGATGACGTCAACACTGATCAGTTACGAGATTACGGATTTGGTTTATAAACTCAAAACCAAACTGATCACTTCCCCTTTGTTGTGTTTCTCTCATCAAAACATTTGAGTCCATCGGATCACTTCGCTTCTAATCTTAAAACCCTAATTTATTTAATCCCTCGAGGCCTCCTCTAATGGCGGAACAGAGCAAGAACACTCCAGAGATCTTCGAGCTCAACAATGGCACCATGCAGGTCAAGATCTCAAACTACGGCGCCACCATCACCTCTCTGTCTGTTCCCGACAAGAACGGTTCCTTCTCTTCTCTTCTCTTCCTCCTTTCTCTGATCATGATCTCAATCTGTTATGCCTCCAAATCTCAATCCTCTGATTTATCGTGTTTGTTTTTTTCTTATTCAAAGGGAAATTAGCTGATGTTGTTCTCGGATTCGACTCAGTGGATCCGTATGTGGTAATCTATCTCGAATTCACATAATCATTTTGTTTGATCTCCATATAGATTCAACCGATCTTGGGTGTGTTTGATTCTCAATATTCAAACTCATAGTGAAGAGATAGATAGTGTTATTAGCAACAACAGATCTTATGAGTAGTGTCTGGATCATACTGTTAAGACATTTATATGGTCACGTATCTTGTGGTATAACGTGTGACGATAATTCAAAATAATATGAATTATGTAACAGTAGTAATGAACTTTTTTTTGTGTGTGGGGGTTTTAATCTATGAATCTGATATATATGATATGATTGTGTTAACAGAAAGGGCTTGCACCATTCTTTGGGTGCATAGTTGGTCGTGTGGCAAATCGGATCAAAGAGGGAAAATTTAGTCTTAATGGAGTCGACTACACTTTGGCCATCAACAAGCCTCCCAATAGTCTCCACGGTATATACATATATAACAACTTTTTCTTCTTCTCTGTATGCTTCTATAGCTTTCAATGAACTTAATATCGGGTTTAAAACTATATAGGTGGTAACAAGGGTTTCGATAAGAAGATATGGGAAGTTGCAGGGCACAAGAAAGACGGTGACAAACCTTTCATCACTTTCAAATATCACAGTGCTGATGGAGAAGAAGGTCCTGACCATATTCATTTAGTTTCTTTATGATATCTATGTGATTTGATCAGCTATATAATGTATACCGTCCTCTACACACAGGTTACCCCGGTGCAGTTTCTGTCACGGCTACATACACACTCACCTCAGCCACGACGATGAGACTTGACATGGAGGCTGTTGCGGAGAACAAAGACACTCCCATCAGCTTAGCTCAGCATACATACTGGAACTTGTCGGGTCACGACTCAGGAAACATTCTCGACCACAAGATTCAGATTCTGGGGTCTCACATCACACCGGTTGACGAATACACAGTTCCAACAGGGGAGATCTTGCCAGTAAAAGGAACTCCTTTCGATTTCACAAAGGAGAAACGGATAGGCGAGTCTATAGGAGAGGTTGGTATCGGATATGATCATAACTACGTGTTGGACTGTCCTGATGAAGAGAAGGAGGGGCTGAAACACGCAGCGAAGCTCAGTGATGGTGCTAGCTCAAGGGTACTGAACTTGTGGACCAATGTGCCTGGAATGCAGTTTTATACAGGGAACTATGTGAATGGAGTTGTTGGGAAAGGGAATGCGGTTTACGGGAAACATGCGGGTGTGTGCCTTGAGACGCAGGGTTTCCCGAACGCGATTAACCAGTCGAATTTCCCGTCTGTTGTGGTTAAAGCTGGTGAGAAGTACCAGCACACGATGCTGTTCGAGTTTTCAGCTTGAGCCTTGAGTGAAGAAGGGTTGGCTTTCTAGGGGATAGATGATTGATGTTGGGGGAAATAAAGTGCCGGTTGATTGGTTCATTGAATCGGTATTTTCAATAAAAAAAACCAAACTGAACCGGGTTTTTTGACGACATTATAAAAGTTGTTTTGTTTTTTTCACGAGTATAACTTAACAGTTGGTCGTCCATTTGTGAATGAATCTCCCATTGTTTTTACTTACACGAACTAGGACAAAAAAAAAGAGTCCAATTAAAATAAGCAAAAGACACGCACCTCTTCTTTTTTTTTTGCGTGGGTGGGAACAGTACACTGAAACTGAAGAAACAAAAGACTATGGGCGCGTGGCGTGAAATATCAACCACCCATCTCTCTAATCTCTTCGTCTCGCTATTTAATTACTCTCTCTCTCTGGGTTTCGATTTTCACATGTAACCACGGACTAATTGGGTTACACACAGATATGGCTTCTCTACCGTACGGAGTTTCGAATCTATGCAGAAATCAGGAGGTTCTTCTGTCTTCGGCTATACCGTTTCGTCCGGTTGGGCGACAATTCACAGGTTTTTTCACAGTTGATAGAATTTTCTCACAATCGTTTTCGACAAAACTAGTGATTTTTTTTATAGCTGAAGCGGTGGTAAAAACTCTCCTCTGTTTGTTTGAGATGATGCAGGATTTAGAGCTGCGAAGAAAGTCTTATATAGATTCGAAGGACATGGATTGTCATCATCACTAGTAGAAAAGAGAGAGAAACAAAGAATGAGATGTAGAGTTAGCTCAAACTCTACTGAAACTGAAGACGACTCTGCCACAAAGACCAAGGTCTCTCCTCTCTCTATCTCTCCAAAATTTCAATTTTACATCATCATCATCACCCTAGTCCGTAGTAGTAGTAGTCTCTCATGTCCTGACGCAAACTCTGTTGTGTAATAATTTGGTTCCATAGACGACACCTTTTGGATACACGAGAAAGGATGTTCTGTTGATAGGAGTTGGAGTGACAGCACTTGGTATCGGCCTAGAGAGTGGACTTGAGGTAATTCATTATCTTATATACTTGATATCTACCTTCTCCCGAGTACTCATTTGTTATTGTGAAATGGGGTAGTATGTGGGAGTGGATCCGCTGCAAGCAGGGAATGCAGTTCAGCTGATACTGGTGCTGGGTTTGACTTTGGGTTGGATTTCTACTTACATCTTTAGAGTCGGTAACAAAGAGATGACTTATGCCCAGCAACTTCGTGACTACGAGTCTCAAGTCATGCAGGTTTGTACTCTTCTTAATCAGGCTTTTTGATTACATAACTTTACCCAACATTAACATATATTGGTTGGTTTGGTAATGTGCAGAAACGGCTAGAGAGCTTATCCGAGGCAGAGTTAGAGGCATTGATGGCACAAGTTGATGAAGAGAAGGCCAAAGTTGACTAGGTTCTCTCCTTTGTGTTCCATCACTTGCAAAAGTTTGTAAAATAAAAACAGCACAGGCTTTCATTGTAAAAAAATTTCCAAATATTTTTCTGTTATCTTCCTTCTTGCTTGCTGTTTGTTGTATGAGAATGATACACACTTACTTACATATACAAATCGAAAGATATTTTGAACACATCACCGGTGACAGGACCATCAAGGGCTTTATACAAGATGAATCAAAACTCATGAACAAATTGAATCAAATGAATATGAAGTTATGAACAAATAGATCATGTTATAAACATTCGAGACTTATCTCTAACCCAAATGCCTTACGAGCAACGGGTATTCTGTCGAATCTGGGTGAAGTCCATTGACTAGAGCCACAAATTTAAGTACACAGTCAGTGCTGAGTAACTTAAGCTTCCATGTTACTGACTTCACTGTCCTTGTTTGTCTGGTTTGAAATGTGGAATCCTTTTGCTTGATCTTCAGTGACAAGCATGGGCTTCCTCGTGATTCAATAACCTGGATAAATAGACAGACTGCACATGAACAACTGAAGAAATACTGACATTATTGAGAGCAAAGGGAAAGAATAAACATTGTTACCATCTCAAATATGTCGGAGATGGAGCAGGTTGAGTCAAGTGAGAAATACGGAGCAGAAGAAGCATCTGTCAGCAGAGAACTCAGCTGCCTGAAGTCTTCATTGCATATGAAGAGGTGTCCGCCCGCCACAAAGAGCGACCGTGGAAGCCACGTCACTTCTGTTCAGTTAAATAGAGGAAAATTTATTAACACTATAGTATATGGTCAGTGCTAATAGTAATACAGCTCGATATACATGACTTGTAAGCTAGTAAAACCCTATTAAGAGAAATAAATCATTCTCAATTCGCCAGAGTATCATAAACTGCGTCTAATCTGCATATTTATTAGACTAGGACATCACATTGAGTATTAAATAATTTCTTTAGAGTAGCACTGACTAGCCAAAAACCTGAGATTTGCAGGGTCCATGTAGATCAGAGACTTCACAGAAATGCCATCTATTATAGCTCAAATGATAGATCTAATGTTGTGGGTGTGAGCTTACACACTACATATCAAATCATGAGCTATTGATCTTGATCTGGTCGAACGACTATCTAGGCAAAATCATCGGGTTATACACTTAGAGATCTTACTTCACTTATGGTTTCAGGGTCAAATGGCATGTATATTGGACATTTGAGGTGAACCATTTCTCACTCAACAATCAATGTTATGAAAAAGAGAGAGAGCTTATACCTCCAAGAGTGCTGCTATGAAAATGGAGAACATTATACTGGAATATACTTGGCTTCAAACCCCTACATATATCTTTCTCAAACAATTCCACTTGAACATTCTCCAAACTGCCATTTAAGTTTCAAATACATGTCAAATCAGAAGACAGAAGAAGAATAGTAAAACAGCTGAAGAAAAAGATAATGGTTCACCTTCCCAAAGAACATTTTGAATCTGTAACCTGAGAATCCAAGAATTTTATGATATTGAGTAAAACTGTTGTTTTCTCAATGCTCCCTGTTATGAAAATGTACTCCGCATCCTCCCTAAAGCGTAGCCTAAACCAAAAGGAAAGCTAGAGGTCAGGGACATGGGCACATAATCAAGTTTAAAAGCAGAGCCATTAAAAACTAACCTCACAACCTGAAGTCCTAGACCAACTGAGACGTCTTGTATATCATCGATCGTATGCGAACACAATAAACTTAAGTTGCTCTCTGCAGGCACGAGGATTCAACGAAAAGTAAGTCAATATCAACAGAGCATAACACATTCGGAAAAGAATAAAAGCGGACGATAGGGAAGAGCAGTCTAACTTTGTGAATCAGCAGTAGAGACACCCACGAGCAGCACATACAGTTTTTCTTGGCTACTCAGCAGCAACACCACTTCCCTGCATTTACAGAGTACTGTCAGGGGGAAAAGAAGAGCTGCCACTCTTGTAAATTCATGACTAATTTGTAGTTATAATAAATCTAAAGAACAAATTATTCATACATGTGAATGGCAAAGGAACCCAAAACATCTCCATCCAATTCCATCGACTAGTTTTCCATTTTCAAATTGAATATCACAAAAGCCTATCAAGTCTAAAGAAGCAGATCTATGCGACCTCAGTGACTTTTTTTTACTCAGTATGCCTCTGTCAAAATATCATAAGTCTTTTAACTATAGAAGTGACTCAGATTACTTTCTTTCACCTGAACTGAAACCACAATTATAGAGAGAACAAAACTTACTGTTGTTTGCAGGTAGATTCTTGTGGTAGTATACAGTCACACGTAACGAATATCCTACAAGTCTCATCAACGCTGGAATCTGGCTGTGTTGATGTAAAGTATTCCTCCACTAGACCACCTATTACTTCAAGGGATTTTTCAGGTCCCAAAAATCTAGTACTTCTCTTACTGTTACAACCCGTAGTCAAGGAACCTTCTTGAAAATGATCAGAAATATATTCATCTTCACTAGAATCACTGATATCTGCATCACTTCTATGAGTTATTTCTCCATTATTTATGACACTATTTTCCTCCAGTAAGGAAACATCTCTTTTTCTATGCTTCCTCTTGCTTTTCCGTTTGTCAAACCAATGGTAAATCTGGTTAACACCAGAAGCAAGCTCACTTCTATGCAGTTTCGAAAGAATTTTAGTGGTCTTTGCTTTGAATGAATCATCTATCCTCCAAGTCTTTATGATGCTACTCTTCTCTGGTTGAGAGTCAAGGAAGTTTGTGCCTTTATTCCCACTAAGAGTCAACGCATCCTGTTCAGGATTTGATTGCTCAGAATCATAATCTTCATTTTCACTGCAGCTGCTTGTGCTATCAGAGGATGCCACTGAATACGAATCTGCTGATAGCTGTAAGATTTCTTCCACCAGGTTCTGACGCCGGTGTAAGACATCCTTTTGATAATGAGGGGGTGATGAGGGTAAAACTGATCCTGTCATATCCTGAGTAGCATCCGATGTTGACATGCTTCCATTTTCATCTGGCTTCCCATCGAGAAAAAATGCTTGATGCGTCTGACTTGGATCTGTAATTTGGAAACCTGGTAAAGTCCCTGGTGCATATCTCAATGTTTGACCATGATGCTTTGGTCCATTTGTATTCTTCGTGTAATACTTTTCCTCTGAATCAGTACTGTTCTCATTTTTTCTGTCATCCACAAAATCTTCTGATGGATGATCTATCCACTCCTTAAACTCTCGAAGCCAAAGAACAGAACGTTCTTTCTTCAACTGTTCAACTTTACTTATTAGACCAAATACATCAGCTTCGTGATCAGACTTGATACTCTCCTCTTTGCTTAGAGTCCCGGGGTCACATGAAGCAGACTCTTGATCAGAATTCACGTAGGTGCTTTCTTCCTCACTATCAATAGACGCAAGCCGATAGATTTTCTTCTGTGAAAAGGAAAAAGAGGACGATTATCAGTTTTCAATACGTATTTATACCACAAAACAAACCAAGAAACTGAAACTCTCGAAGAGCACATAGAGAAGCTGCCTATCGAGTGATGTGTATGTTCAAAACGCTTTTCAGAAAGCCATACCGTACTACACCTGTGGAATTGGTTTGGATATATTCTTATGTTGTTCATAGTGTCACGCAGGAGAAAGGGCCACAACAGCCACAAGCAGATTATAAATATGTAAAACTGAACTTTCTGCTGATTACCTTTTTTCTATTATAGCTACCTTCATCATCAGCTTCCTCTCTGGCCGGCGAGTAGAACCCATAGCTGGCAGGCTGACTTTTCCTACGGGTGACAACAACCTGCCTCTTCCAAAATTCTCTATTCCCAATATGTTTGCCATCTAGTTTCAACTGAAAAATCCGCACAGATAAGAAAAAGCATTTTGAGTCAAGCAGAAACTGAAAAGGTGCTATTTCTGTATTTTAATAAGATTCTATAGTCTCTAAAACAAAACTTACATCATTTGGACGAGCAACGTAGCTGAGGACATGTGCCCTATACCAACGAGCACAACAAATTGGATTTCCTTCCAACCACAGGTCTGTCAAGAATGAAAGACTCCCAAGAAACTCCAGTTCTGAAAAGTCGGAAATAAGGTTGAAAGAAACATCAAGGCCTTCAAGTGACTTCAAATTCTCAATCCCATGTAATGTAGTCAGCGCATTATTCCTCAAAACAAGTTTAACTAGGTGACAGGATACCTGCATAGTCCAAAAAATAGGTATATGGGTCATACTATTTCCTTATATCTTCTGTCTGTTCAAACTATGCCATAGTATTTTTAGAACTATCAAGACTAGCTAAATGGTTCAAGAGATAGTAACTAAAAAAAAAACACAAATGTTAAGCAACTTCAGATCGAATGAAATCTATAAATGGACACGGAGAAATTCTGAAATTTCCTTACCTCACTCAAGTGAGAGATTTTTCTAAGTTGATTGAACCCGAGATCAAGGTGTTTCAACTTGAAACATCTCCGAAGATTATCCACCTTTGCAAACTTGTTCCGACTCAGATCAAGCGACTCAACAGATGGAAGAAGCTGCAATGACTCATCCATGAGCATAAGACGGTTACAAGCGCAAGAAACGAAAGCCAACTTATTCCACAGTGGTGAATCCTCAATCTCGGCGATTCTACTAGCGAACACATGCCGCAACGCATCCTACATTTATTCAGTGGAGGATATACCCGGAAATATATTAGTCAGGGACTTCCAAAAACGAGTCAAAAGACAAGCAAAGCACATGAAAAAAAAACAAACTCATACATGAACCTTTAGTGTCCTGAAACCTCTGAAGAAATGACATGAAAACCTTGCAGCGTTCATTTTCCGATTCCAAATATACACTAATAGTTCCAACTATAGTCTACAGCCTAAAGCAACACAGAACAGAACAGAACAGAGCTATAACCTCACTCAATGCCATATTCGAAATGCACTAAACAAAGGAGAAAAGAGAAAAAAACTCACAGTGGAATTATGGCAGATCAACTTCTCCAAGGTGTGCCTGAGTTCGAGCAAGCCTTTAGCAGAAGAAGTAGACAAATCACAGCCACGGAGTTCCAAAACCTTAAGCTTAGAAAAAGGAAGAAGAGAGAGCGGCGTAGGATCACGAGCCGGTGAAGGAAGAGAAGAAACGACCTTGAGAGAAGGGAGGAGGCGGAGAATACGACGGAGCTGCTCGAGGGCACGGAAATCGCCAATGTCGGAGACGTAGGCGCGGAGATAGTCAACGGGAGCACCGGAGAGCATACGCTCGAGTTCACGGAGAGATTCGAGACGGAGATGAACATAATGAAGGCCAGCGGGGTTGAGTTTGAGAACATCGGTGGCGTCAATAAGCGAATCAGCTCTCTCTTCAAGGAACTTTTGGAGATTCTCTAGATATCGATCTCCTGTTATGATCGCCATGGGAGGAGATTAGGGATTTGAATTGTTAGAAAAAACCGAATTATAAAGGGAGAGGCTCAGACGCGGTGAATTGAGAAACCGCCATGGATCAAAGCTCTGATGGGGAAGAAGAACGATGATGATTGATTGATTGAGTGAAAAAGATGGCAAATAGGAAACAGCGAGGATGATTCTCTCTCCTCTGGCGGAATAAACAATAATAATATTATTATATTACACCTTGCCTTTCCTTACATGCGATGCTTTTAATAATCAAATTATAGTATTGTGCAATTACGAAATTTTAAACCATGGTTTCACCACTAACATAACTCTCTTTCAAACATTTCCGTAGTTACTAATTAGTATGAGTTAAAATAGTTAATACAATTTTTATGGAATTCAGATTTGTAACTAATTAAGAAAAAAGCCAGAAAATTTAAACTTGATGAGATACCAAAGGAACCGAGATCAAACTTGGAAGATAGAGACAGTGAGAAAACCAAACAATCTCAGAATCTATCGGAATCTTCTTCAACATATCTTCTCCCCTCACCATATAGATGCAAGGCGCTCCAATTTCGATGTCGAAACAACATATGATTAGCGTATTGTCAAAGATGAAGTAACTAATGCCACAAAACATTTTGAGTAGCTTAGGCAAGTTAGTTGTTGGCAAAGTCATTAACTTAATCCACACGGCATCCTCCTCTCTATCAATCTTCGTTTCCCAAATCTCAATCTTCCTTGTTTCGTAGCATTGCTTTAACAAGGAAAGCCGATCTTCCTTGAAAGCAGAGAGGACAAGTACATTGTTGTTATCATAGCCCACCGGACACGGCAGGAGACAAAAGGGTTTGAACATCTCCATGGAGAAATCAAAGGTTTCGATGAAACACTCATGAGTCTCGCGATTACGAGAGACCCAATAGAGATTCCCGTTCACGGACAAATGATCCGGGGAGGGGCACTTCTTATAAGGAGGAACATCAATATACTTGAACGTATGGGAAGAACACTCGTAGATCGCAACTCTGTCGTAACCTTCCTCGAAAGTGGCTCTGACTCTACGGAAGCAAAGAAAATACCCCAAGATTTTGTAGTAACCCTTTTCGGGTCTACTACTGTCGTATCCTACACCGCAAACATTGAAATCTTTTTTATCCTCGAAATCTATCCATCCAACCTGTCTCAACCACGGATTCCAAACCGCAACACCATGCTTCCAAAATTCACGAAACAATAAACCATCACAAGCCGTGATGGTGGTATATCTCAACTCCATTGGCTGGCAAGGAAAATCATAAGGTAGCTCACGCAGCTCTATCGTTCCGCCGCTAAGTTCTACGTCTATCGAGTACATCTTCTTCGATTCGGTCAGCAAGATGATTTGGGGACGGGAACGAGACAAGTGCTTGCTGGCGAATTTCTTGTCGTTGAAAAGACCGTTCCAGTGTTTACATACTGTCCTGAACCGAACAAGAGATTGAGCTGGAAGCCGAGACATTATCTCTTCCTCCATATCCCAAGGTAACTTTACTGACGCCATTCGGTGTTCTGTTTTACAATTCCTTTTTTCTTGGTCAAACTGTTTTTTAAAATAATTTTAGTTGCTTAATGCTCTGATTAATAGTATATATATTGGAGAATTTTGTCCCAAATAGACGAGGAAGTTCAAATAAAATAAAATCTATCTATATATATATATATTGTGGACAAAGATAAAGTTTTCTTTTGGTTAAACTGTTTTTTTTTTAAATAAACTTAACTTCTTTTTTTTTTTGAGTAAACCTGTTTTTATAAGCTACAGATTAATCTGATATATATAAATATTAGAGAATTTATCCCACAAAGAAAAAAAAGGATTGTACAAAAAATTAGAAAATCAATTCTCATTCCTCAAATTAATTTAAATAAGAAAAATTATAAATTCAAACAATTTTTGAAAACACATATGCAAAAATATTTTCTTTTTAACAATTTTAAAAAATAAAATATTTTCTGATTCAAATTCTCGTGGAATTGAAAAGATATTATTATGGTAAAGATAAGAGGAACCGTGAAACCATATTATGGTAAATATTAAACCAATAATCCTACTCTATTATATTAGATTTCACGGTTTCACCACTCACATAACTCTCTTTCAAACAATTCCGTAGCTACTAATTTTTTTTTATTATAAATCTATAACTAATTTTTCTTTTTGCAGAATAGAGAAATCTATATTATATAGAATGGATGAAGTTTGCTCTATTTTATAAAGGTTTTAACTTTTAAGTATGAGTTAAATAGTTCATACAATTTTTATGGAATTCAGATTTGTAACTAATTAAGAAAAAAGCCAGAAATTTAAACTTGATGTGATACCAAAGGAACCGCGATCAAACTTGGAAGATAGAGACAGTGAGAAAACCAAACAATTTCAGAATTTATCGGAATCTTTTTCAACATATCTTCTCCCCTCACCATATAGATGCAAGTAGTAATGTTAAAATATGACTATTCTACCCATTTAAATCATGTCCGTTTAGGACCCGTTTATACTCTACTCATTTAGATCCTGTACCCGTTTAGACTCTGCCCATTTATTTGGTCCGTTTAGATGGATTTTTTTTTGCTTTTTTTTTTGCTTTTTTTTTTGCTTTTTTTTTTTGCTTTTTTTTTTGCTTTTTTTTTTTTCTTTTAGAAAAAAAAAACTAAAGCTTGTATAACTTGTATATTTAACATTAATGATATATGAATAAAAGTATAATAGAGATTAGAAATAATCAAATTATTTTAGAATAACATAAGTTCACTAAACAAACTTAACATGATAATCTCATAATTTCCAATTTCAAAATGCAAAAATTATAAAAGTACTACTACATAGATAAATCTCATGACCATAAGGCAACAGAGAACCATAAACAACAGAAGCAACATATATTCAATGCATGATAAATCTCCTGATCATAAGGCCTTCGAAATGCTTGCGGTAGTCTTGACCGTGGATGTCGAGATCTTATAGACTGTGGTAATGGAAATAGCAGCGATGTACTAGCACGAGCTACCTGGAGAAATAATGAGAGTGCCAGTGCTTGTTTCCAAGAAGATGGTTTTCCTTATGGAATCTATTTGAAAGCAGTCATTCTTACCAATCATTCTAGTCTCTTCACAAGATATAGTTACTCTCTCTTCTGGGGGTTTCAGGTAACTGTGTTTTTTTTTTGTTTTCTTTTTCTTTCAGTTGTTTAGTAGGAAGCTAAAAACAAATACTCAACTACTTTGCATTGATTGGCATATTTGGAACTCTTCATTAATGTCATTTTTTTGTTTATAATTCTCAAAGCAAATCAGCGCTCTTGCTGGTAACCAAGTCCCAAGCTACTTTCTAGGGGAGGTGTTCTTTACCATGGGTATCATTGGTAAAATTTAAGCAAACTATAAGCAAAATATATATATATTTCAGCAAATTATAAGCAAAATTTAAGTAAATATAAAAAGTAGAAAAAGGTTCAAATTTAAATCGCCAAACGCGGTCATTAATTATTAAACTATACCAAAAAATGTAAATTTGTTGGATCTTACAAGGAGGGCGGATTTTTCATAATCTATAACTATATATATGTTCTTATATTTTAATCTTTTCTTGTGGTTTCAATGTTAAAATTCTTTTTGATATAAAAATTTCTTCTTATATGCCTGCAGGGTGACCGAAGTCCTGAAGATTGTTATTCATCTTGCAAGAATTTATTTGCGAAATTGAATTTCTTGCATTATCTTGCCTCTCAATAATACAAGAACTGGTACACTGGCAGTGGCAGAAAAATAATTTATAGGTATTAAAACAAATTTTTAATATAAATTTTGTTAAAAAGAATACACCTTAAAATGTATCATGTACGCTTACATTTTTTTTTTTTTTTGGTATGAACATGTACGCTTACATTTTGTAATCGTTTAATCATTGTTTAGTTTGTCACAATATTATCTTGATTTCTCGATTATATTATATGATGCAAGATGCATACAATAATGCGGAACATCTTAAGTAGCTCAGCCTCGAACCGTATAAAAGAGCTAAAACGAATTTATGCTAATCATGTAGACCTCTAAATATATTAAAGCCCATTACAAAGATTTAATGGTGCATCTAGGTTAGGCCTAAATTATTGTTGGAGTAAGCTTGAAGAAAGCTTAAAGTGGTAACTAGTCCTAGTTCTATTATGTTTGTGGTGTTAAAGAGATAAGGATCAAATGTCTAGGAGTTATCTAGATATGTGAGGATTCCTATTAGGACTAGGATCTACGGCAAGAATCAATAAACCTATTTTTAGAAGGATCTTGAGTCATTTTTCATAAACCATTATGTAACGCAGGGTTCGGTAGATATGAAGGAGAATGTATATGCTCTACCTCTACCAGTGGGGCTGGAAGTTAAGAAACCAAATCAAAAGAATGAGATTTTCTCCAACGAATTGAATCAGAATAGAAGAACCACCATAGCACCACCATCAAGCTGGGCTACTTTCGTCTGTAAGGCCAAGATTTCAGGCTTCTCTTTTTTACCTTCTGTGATTTTTTTGAGGTTTTGATTCTTAATCTCTAATGTGAAACAAGAAGAGAATGAGATGAAGTTTTTGGAAACTAATCATCATGTGGGCTTTTTAATTATAGTCAACAGGTTGGCAAAGATTGGGATGACAATGAAAGTTGGTTCTGTTTTCTATTTTTATTCATTTATAATCCAAAATTGGTTGCTTGTAACTAAAGCATTTTTCTAAATACAATGGAAGAGGGAACATCTTGAGTATATATTTGACAAAAAGAAAGCAATACCAACTCACAAATGTGTATTATTATTTTGAATTGATGGAGAAGTAAACATCAATTGGATTGGTCCATACTCCATAACAACAGTAATGATTTCAATAGTCAAAGCTTTGAGTCACTGACTCATTGTTTCTCATTTGGTTTGAACTCTGTTTGGTTTAGTTAGTTTGGTTTAATAATAGAATCGAATAAAATTGAACCGAACTTTAAAAATCGATCCGGTTTGGTATATTTGGCAACGGGATTAGTGAGAAGAAACAGAGTTAGCCAGATGAAAAAGGCTTAATATAGAGATGGGCCTTTAGGCCCGAGAGAGAGGATCACAAACTGGAATGAGGAAGAAGGAACAGAGCAATTGTGGCGTAGTAGTAGACTGAAAGAGTGACGGAGATGGCGGCGAACGTGTGTCTACCTCCCACGGCGGCGATGGCTGTCCGGCCAGAGGAAGGCGTTCCGAATTCTAAACCCACGCAGAGCGAAACTAAGCTCTATCTCACCAAACCTTCATGGAGAGTCAGAACTCAGGTGTGAAACCAAAAAAACCTCAATTTCTATATTTCTCTAGACTTTTGATATCTGAAATTAGAAAGAGCTGAGTGCTAAGGGGATATTCGATGTTTAGCAGTCCGGAGCAAAGACGTGTGTGAAGAGAAGGGAGAAAGACCGATGTGTAATCTGCCATGGAACTGGAAGAGTTGATTGTTTCAACTGTTGTGGGAAAGGTAATGAACAGAACTTGTCTCTCTGTTTCTTAACTTTTAAAATTGTCTCAGAAACTTGAATTCTTGCTTTTTGTGTGATAATAATATGATTAAAGGGAGGACGAATTGTGTGGATGTGGAAATGCTTCCAAGAGGAGAATGGCCCAAATGGTAACACATATTTTGAAGACAAAAGATGTTCTTGTGGCTTTGTATCTCTCTGATATATTTGATTCAAGAAATCAAGAAGTTTAGAGTTTTGGTCACAGGTGTAGGAGCTGTGGAGGGAGTGGATTAAGTGACTGTTCTCGCTGTCTTGGCACTGGAGAGTACAGATACATTATGGGATTCCGCTTCTTAAACCAAGACGATGATGTCGATCCACAATAATGATTTGCTTAAACCTTTTAATGATTGTGTCCTTTCCAGTTATTGTAGATGTTCAATAGCCTTATGACCTTTAGTTAATGTAAATGGTTGCTCCTGACTTGTTGGGTTTGTTTGTAATCTTCATGGTCATCATGTTTCAAGTCAATAGAAATCGCCACGTCTTGTGTCTTTTAAGTCTACAAGTCCTTTAGGCTAGTAGTAATGTAGTATACTAGCCTGTCTATATCCTAGTACTATATTTCAATATATGTGTTGTTGAATAACCCATTGGTTGAAAAGCTTCATACTTAATGAGTCAGTTTTAGTTTTGAACTGACTAATTTGATCAAGAATCAATTTCTTGTGATGTTTATCTTCGTCTTTGAGTGGGAACAAACTCAAAATCATGTTTGACTGTTTGGGAAAACGAAGCTCAATTGGCTAAATTTGAGTTTCTGTGAACAATTGTGAATTCAATTCCGGTTTAGTCAAACCGGTTAAAACCATTATTTATTTAATTTATTTCTTATTTTCATAGTCTTATCGTTATGGCTTCCGTTGCTTTGCCGGCGTTAAGTTGCCGGAGCTCAGGAGAACAAGTGAAAGAGATTCGCGTTTGCACGAATCGTACCTGCCGGAGACAAGGCTCCTTCCAAATTCTCGAGACTTTAACAGCTCTCGCACCTCCCGAACTCCGAGTCACTCCCTCCGGTTGCCTCGGCCGATGCGGTGCCGGTCCAAACCTCGTTGCTCTCCCTCAAGGTCTCATCCTCCGTCACTGCGCCACGTCTTCTCGTGCTGCTGAAATCTTGTTCAGCCTCTGTGGTGACGGCGGTCGTGAAGCTTCTTCGTCCTCCGCCGTCGCAGACGCTCTCACCGCTTTAGCGCTTACCAACAATGCTCTCTCTCAAATCGATGCGGGGAACTTCTCGGAAGCCGAAGCACTTCTTACTCAGGTCTGTAGAATTTTACATATTTGTCGCTGTTTCTTCTTCATTTTTGTGGAGCTTGCTTGACCATAGATGTGTATGGTTGCAGGCTTTAGAGTTGAAACCCTACGGTGGCTTGCATAGAATCTTCAAACACAGGTAACATAAAGGACCAAAAATTTCATCTCTTGGTTACTGTTTCTTCAGAGGTTGTTAGATTGTTAGAATCTGGTGATTGCAGAGCAGTAGCAAAATTGGGAATGCTTGATTACTCTGGGGCTCTTGAAGATATAAGCCGAGCTCTGGCCTTAGCTCCCAACTATTCTGAGGTATACTCTGGCTCTGGGATAATACTATTTTGATTTTGTGGATTCCATGTTTGAATTCTTATTTTATGACTTTATTTACCAGCTCTACATTTGCCAAGGTGATGTCTACGTAGCAGAAGGTCAATATGATCTCGCAGAGAAGTTGTACTTGAAATGTCTAGAGATAGATCCTTCTCTTCGCAGATCTAAACCATTCAAGGTTTGTTTTGTTACATGTCTTGCTTCCTTTTTTTAGCACTTAAGCATTGAGGTATCTTCCCAGTGGAAGATAAGCTTATATGCCCAGTGGAAGATAAGCTTATATGCCTGTGGCAGGGTGAATGCTCTGTTCGAGACATTTTACAAAAATTGTTTGTGTTTTAACTATCATTACAGGCCCGGATTCCAAACCTTCAGAACAGAGTTGTTGAAGTAGATGTGACATAGAAGTATTCAGACATTGAGAGCTGTATCTGGATGCATACTGATAGATGTCTACGTGTTTGTCATAAAAAAGGTAATTCTTTTTCTCTACTAGACCCTTACAATAAATGTCTCTTTTTGTGGGTAGAAGGTTGGGTTTTCCAGAGTGGCAAGGCATGCATATAGTTTATTAGTGTATCAAATGTAATGACATTACGCTGTATATATAATATTATTCAGATAATATTATCAAAGTTGATGACATTATTTTGGTACTAAATACTACCCAAACACCAATTACGGTACTCAAGGAGCTACGTTAATGGTTAGCTTCTGGCCATTTACACAGTGATCATCCACTCCGCAGATGAACCATAGCTTTCCAACTTCTGATATGATTATTGAGTCGTTGCCTTTGGTGAAGAGAGATGTGTAGTTGTCTGTTCTACAATCCGTGTATGCTGTAGAGTTAACTTGCATAACATTATGCTGGTCACTTTTGTAGTTGAATACTGTTGAAGAAGATAGAGAGATTTAGCAAGGTGAAAGCTGAACAAGTGAGATGGGATTCAACTTTGATTTTGCTGAATTTAGAAATCCAGGAGTTGGAACAATTACCTAAGACATCGCCTACATGAAACTCTCTTCCTTGTGTCCAGTTGGTATAGTTTGTAAAGAGCTCCCAGCCACTGCTGTCGCCAACTATATGTTCTGTTCCTTCAGATATTAGCATGAGAGAAGATATAGAGAAAATGGCATAGAGTATAATCGTGCCGGAGACTCGGCTTCTTATATGAAACATTGCTATCTCCTAACCTATTGCTTTCTCAGTTCTTTCAGAAATACAGTATGTTTATATAGCATTAAGCATTAGTGAGTGGGAAGGTCATGACATTGTTGTGTTTAACCAGATAAGTGAGTCATGAAAACCATACATATGTGGATCAAGGAGTCACACATTGTTTGCGGGCTACAACAAACTGTGCATCGGGGCGATGCACTGAAAAGCATTACACATAATAAAGCGATAGAGCATACACACAGAGTCGTGTATGCATTTTTCATAGTATACTAATACACCAAAGGATTAAGCTAATTAGGCAAGTTGAAGGTGCAACATGATGGAGCAGCAGCTGATGGCTTTGTAAACAGGTTAATGTTGTTGAGCTTCTTCAACCACTTGAATCCAGCTTTCTCTTCGGCTTTGTTCTCCTTCTTCTTCTTGGTCTTATACTTATCCAGGCCAAAGCATCCCGATTAAAACCTTATCATAGGCGGGCTCCGAGTCCCTCGATGCCTGAAGCGAGTAGATGCGGTTCTGGAGAAGGCAGACCTTGTGAAAATGATCATCTCTCATCTTAAGCACACACCGAGCGAGCCCAACAGCTTCGTTCTTCATGAACAACGCCTCTGTGGCAAGCTCTCTGTTCTCCTCCAAGAGAGAAGTGAGCTTGTAGCCAAGATTAGCGTTTTCCAACAGCTACTTCCTTCTCCATCTCCAGCAACATGATGAACTTCTTCAACAGCTCAATAGTCTTGGAAGCTTCGTGAAACTGCTGCTCTTTGTAAAGTAACTCGTGTTGCACAATCTCTTTGTCCAAGTTTGCGGTTACGAGTTGAGAAACAAGCTCATCCACTTTCTCTGAAACAGCAGAAGAATCTTGACTCTGTTGAAAGGATAAGTTGCTGTCGAAACTGATCTCACTGACGGAATCAATGTCTGAAATGCAGTCGTCGTCCTCGTTGTCGTCTTGGAGAGTGTGATTAGGACGAGAGATTGTGGGTTTAAGCAGCTGCAGATTCGGTTTGGTAGGATGAGAAGAACGACCCAGGAGAGTAATGTAGCCGTTGTAGAGGTCAAGACAAAGCGAGAGAAGGAGGGGTCGTCTCTGGTAAAACCATTCAGCTCGTTGAGCAAATGTATCATCATCTCCTTTGTTTTCTTCAAAAGCAGACACACGAAGGATTTGCATCTGAGCTTCAAGATCTGTTTCCAACATTTTTTCAGACAAGAAGTGATGAGAGATAGAGAAAAGACAAACTGAAAAGAGAAAGAGAAAAAGGGGGGTCCACTGTTTTCTTCTGTATCGAGCTTTTGTGTTTTGAAAATGTGAAAAGCTCCAAAAAGAAAATGAGGAGAGAGAAGAGATTTGAAAATGTACCGGAGAGAGATGACAACTGTGGAGGAGGATGAGTAGCTTCCATGGATCTTTTGCTCTTCATCTTCTTAAACCTGGAAGAAGATATACACTTGTTTTTAGTTAGTGGTTTGTGTAAATCTTATAAAGCAAAATGAGAATATATGCAAAGATCAAGAAAGAGAGAGAGAGAGAGAGACATTGATGAATTTTTCAAGAAGATAATAAATGTTACAGAAAAGGATATTTTGGATCACTGAACACTAGTATTAAAAAAGGATCGGAGTGGGAAAGAAGATACAAACCAAGAAATAGTAGCGAGAGAGAGAGACACAACTGATCAGAGTAGTGCAGAGAGCATATTTAACAGGCAAAATCCGCCAAAGCAACAAGCATTTGATTTTGTACCATTCATGTCTTAACACGTAGATTACGTATTTGGACTTAGTAGTTACGGCCCGTTTACTATTGCGCTTAATAAATCATAGTATTGTTGAATTTTGAGATTCAGTGGTTTACTGACAAGTCTGACATAACAAAAATTGATATAAATACAAAGTGTGGTGTAGAAAGGAATAAAGAAGAGAAAACACTTAATGACCTGCCTGAAAGAGAGAGGGTTATTCTAATTTCTAAGTGGAGAGAGCTACGTACATATTCTCAATTCTTCACAAACGCGTATCTGTGTTTGTGTATTCACTCACACTCACAATCACACGCTTTACTTATTTAGTAGTATCTGCATTCAAAAAAGCTCAAGTGTGAAGTTTGGTGAGACCATTCCAATTTATTCTTTTTTGTTTTTGTTTTTTTCTCTCTGTATTTAATTTATATGGGGCCATACTATTATTTTTTGAAAAAAATTAACAAAGTAGTAAACAACACACAAATTCCTCTCGTTTGGTGCAAATGAGTGGTTCGCAGAACTGAAGTTCCACCGGTCAAAATGTGTAAACCGATCTTTTTCCCCAAATTAACAGCTTCGTCGTGAATGAGCTTCGTCCTGTATTTGTGACCCATGTTATAATTGAGCTTCTTTCTTCTCCGACCCTCTCAGGTTCGCTTCAATCCTTAAGCTTTTCATGTTTGTATTTTGCTAGGTTTAAGTTGATTTTTTCTGGTTTTGTTTTAAAGTATATGGGTTCATGATTGTTCATGATTGTTTTCATGTTTGTATATGGGTTCATGATATAGCTTTAAGTTTTTATTTCTTTCATTTGATAGAACTCGATCTAGTGGAACTTCGAGCACTTGTGATATAGTTTTGGTAGCTCAAATCATCACATAGTCCAAAGCAAAGACCTGCAAAAAGCTCTTAATTCGACAATCAAGTTGGTGCCACTAACTCAAGAGGTGAGCTTTGTTATCGATCTCTCTTTCTATCTCTCTCTCACTGAGTTTATTGTATTTCTGCCTCTAGGGTATGACTATGTACATTGTTGCCTTTTCTACTTACCTTTGAGAGACTCAAGTAAACATAGCTGACATAAAGGTCTTTCCTTTTGTATTGTTTTTCTTTTTTAGTTCTACACTGCTAGAGGTTGGGTTAAGCGATTTGCCTCCTCTGCTCGTAGACGCTTACCAGGAACCATGAATCCTCATTCCAAATTCGTTCAAGTCTGGGCAAGAATCTTAGCCTTTTCAAGCTTAGTGGCCATTTTTATAGATCCTCTCTTCTTGTTCCTCTTTTCGATCCATCATGTATGTTCCCTTTTTCTTGCTCATCAATCTCTTTCTTGTGTCTGTCTACGTTTAGTTTCATGAGTTTAGTACTACTACAGGAAAACAACTGCATAGCTATTGATTGGCCTAAGACAATAAAATTGGCGTCTATTAGAAGTATAACGGATCTTATATTCTTTATGAACATGCTGCTTCAGGTGTGTCTCCTTTGTTCCCATCTCCTTACCCTATATATGTAAGGGAACTTTATTGGCTTTAATGCTTCTCTGGTCATATATGTGTTGCAGTTTAGGTTGGCCTATGTAGCTCCTGAATCTAGAATAGTTGGTGCCGGCCAATTAGTTGATCATCCAAGCAAAATTGCTCGCCATTACTTCCGAGGAAAGTTTTTTCTTGATCTGTTCGTAGTGTTACCCATTCCACAGGTATTCTAGTATTATTAACCTTCAAATGTTTTTGATTGATGTTAACTCTAATATTGTCGTTTGAACGGTAGATTTCTTCTTTCTTTTGCTTGCAGGTTATAATGTTATGGGTAATACCAGTATACTTGGGCATACCTTCGGAAGAATATGAGAAACAGATATTAGGCGCTACGATTCTTCTTCAATACCTTCCAAAGTTATGTAGACTCTTACCTTTTCTTGCTGGACAAACACCGACCGGCTTCATATTTGAGTCAGCTTGGACCAATTTTGTTATTAATCTTCTAACCTTCATGCTTGTTGGTCATGGTGTTGGTTCTTGCTGGTATTTTTCTGGTCTGCAGGTATACAATAATATATAGGACACAAATATATGTAATTATATATTCTCTCCTTACATCTATCAGAAGAGTTCAATATTTTGTTCTTGGTGTTTTGCTCTTTTTCAGAGGGTTAAGGCATGCTTGCTGAATGCTTCGGATATATCTGAGGATGTACGTGGATTTCTTATCGATTGTGATAATAGTAGAAGTTTTGCATCGGAGTCAGAACAAGCTCTCTGGAGAAACAGTTCTAGTGTCAATGCCTGTTTTCAAGAGGATGGTATTACGTATGGAATCTTTTTGAAGGCGGTGAATCTTACCACCCAACATAGCTTCTTCACTAGATACAGTTATTCCCTGTTTTGGGGATTCCAAGTAAGTTCATTTCAGGTTTGGTTTCTGTTGCAACGTCTATTAGTCTTTGAATCACTCTTTAACTAATCTCAATTTTTTTTTCCAATATTGAAAGCAAATAAGCACACTTTGTGGAAACTTGACCCCAAGTTACTCAGTGGGAGAAGTTTTCTTTACAATGGGTATAATTGGACTAGGGCTTTTGCTTTTTGCGCGGCTTATTGGTAATATGCACAACTTCCTTCAATCTCTCGATCGAAGGTAATCACATTTCATGAATTAGTATTTCAATATTATTCTTGGCTAAATCACCTAGTGTATGTCTTATGATGACTTGTTCATGTCCTGTTTCAGGAGGATGGAGATGATGCTGAGACGGCGTGATGTGGAGCAGTGGATGAGCCACAGACTGTTGCCAGAAGATTTAAGAAAGTTTGTGCACTGTGGCAGTTGACTTTCGTAGCCTATGTAATGTGTCCTTAAAAAACTAATCCAACTTAATAAATTGTTCAACGTTTTCAGGAGAGTGCGTGAGGCTGAGCGGTACAATTGGGCTGCGACTAGAGGAGTTAACGAAGAGTTGCTCTTTGAGAATATGCCTGATGATCTCCAAAGAGATATAAGACGACACCTCTTCAAATTTCTCAAGAAGGTAAACTTCAATAAGTAACAGCCACATTAAAGCATTAATAATTAGTATCCATCAGTCAGTATTCTTTTTGTGTACTTAATAATAAGACTCTATAGTTTTACAGATTCTAGTTCTGAATCTAACTGTTTATAGATAATAGGCATAGATTGACCACTACTGAAACTCAATTATAAGACTTTGAAATGTTAATTTGTTTGCAGGTGAGGATATTTTCCTTGATGGATGAAACAATCTTAGATTCCATCCGTGAGAGGCTGAAACAGAGGACTTACATATGGGGTAGCAGGGTGTTGCACAACAAAGGTCTAGTTGAAAAAATGGTATTCATCGTGAGAGGTGAGATGGAGAGCATTGGGGAAGACGGTTCTGTTCTTCCTTTATCAGAAGGCGACGTTTGTGGTGAAGAACTTCTAACTTGGTGCCTTGAACGCTCTTCTATAAACCCCGGTACTAATAAGATTTGACTCTGTGTTCATAACTTTAACTTGAAACACAAATCTTGTTAGAAGACACTTGATTGAGGAAAAGCTTCGAACTGAACTTGCAGATGGGACGAGGATAACGATGCCACCAAAGGGATTGGTCAGCAACAGAAACGTTAGGTGTGTGACAAACGTGGAGGCGTTTTCGCTGAGTGTAGCTGATCTTGAAGATGTAACGAGCTTGTTTCCAAGATTCTTAAGAAGCAATCGAGTACAAGGAGCCATAAGGTACGAGTCTCCTTATTGGAGGTTACGAGCAGCTATGCAGATTCAAGTGGCTTGGAGATACCGAAAGAGACAGCTCCAGAGATTATACACTGCTCAGTCCAGTTACAACCGT
>NC_025699.1:9080620-9093780 GCF_000633955.1 Camelina sativa | reverse complement strand
GAGGCTGAGCGGTACAATTGGGCTGCGACTAGAGGAGTTAACGAAGAGTTGCTCTTTGAGAATATGCCTGATGATCTCCAAAGAGATATAAGACGACACCTCTTCAAATTTCTCAAGAAGGTAAACTTCAATAAGTAACAGCCACATTAAAGCATTAATAATTAGTATCCATCAGTCAGTATTCTTTTTGTGTACTTAATAATAAGACTCTATAGTTTTACAGATTCTAGTTCTGAATCTAACTGTTTATAGATAATAGGCATAGATTGACCACTACTGAAACTCAATTATAAGACTTTGAAATGTTAATTTGTTTGCAGGTGAGGATATTTTCCTTGATGGATGAAACAATCTTAGATTCCATCCGTGAGAGGCTGAAACAGAGGACTTACATATGGGGTAGCAGGGTGTTGCACAACAAAGGTCTAGTTGAAAAAATGGTATTCATCGTGAGAGGTGAGATGGAGAGCATTGGGGAAGACGGTTCTGTTCTTCCTTTATCAGAAGGCGACGTTTGTGGTGAAGAACTTCTAACTTGGTGCCTTGAACGCTCTTCTATAAACCCCGGTACTAATAAGATTTGACTCTGTGTTCATAACTTTAACTTGAAACACAAATCTTGTTAGAAGACACTTGATTGAGGAAAAGCTTCGAACTGAACTTGCAGATGGGACGAGGATAACGATGCCACCAAAGGGATTGGTCAGCAACAGAAACGTTAGGTGTGTGACAAACGTGGAGGCGTTTTCGCTGAGTGTAGCTGATCTTGAAGATGTAACGAGCTTGTTTTCAAGATTCTTAAGAAGCAATCGAGTACAAGGAGCCATAAGGTACGAGTCTCCTTATTGGAGGTTACGAGCAGCTATGCAGATTCAAGTGGCTTGGAGATACCGAAAGAGACAGCTCCAGAGATTATACACTGCTCAGTCCAGTTACAACCGTCAAATTGGATGATAATGTTTTGGTTTGGTAGATTAGTAATAATATCTAAGTAAAAAGACTAGCAGTTGTGGTACTCATAGTAGTAATATATAATATGCCTCGATGACTCATTCGTTTGTAATCTATAAGATGTCTCAGTGATTCACTCATTAGTGATATTGAAAGCTGAGTATGAAACTTCTTTCTCATGAGTGTTTTCTTAAGTTCCAATGACAGACATACTACAATGGGCTGTTGCAGATACAACTGAGTGGTTAACAACAACAGCTAAACCAATGCACCAGACGCCAAATTTTGGAAGACCTACGGTGATATGGCAAAAACCAGAACAAGGATGGGTTAAGTGTAATTATGATGTATCACACAAGGAGGGAGACCAGGATTCTGGGATGGGCTGGATAATATGAAACTCCAATGGTATATTTATGGATTGTGGATATGGTAAATACCAAGGAAGACATACAGTTGAAGAAGCAGAATGCACTGCATTAATATGGGCTTTACAGAGTACTTGGGCACTAGGGTACCGAGTTGTGGAATTTGAAGGAGATAATCTTACAGTAAACAGGTTAATCGATGATGGCCAACATAACTTACGTCTCCAACCCTATTAGAAGCATATCAAGTAATGGAAAACGATGTTTCATGCGACAAAATTCATGTTTCGCCATCGTGAAGGGAATTCTTGCACTGATTTATTAGCTAAAACTGCAATCTCATGTAATTCTCAATGGGCTTTATTCCATAATTGTCCAGCTTTCCTAACAACTCTTGTAAACAATGATTATGTTAACGCGCAAGCTAATAAAGTATTTTAGAAGGAAAAAAAAATTAAGCACTGTTAAATTAGCTAAGAGTATATGTGTTCTTGAATTAACACTGGTTAAATATAGTGACCGAGTGAGTTTAAAAACGGTTGAGTGTTTGATTTATATATCGAAAAACAAAAAATTAATAATAAAAAGATACAAACTAAAACAAAAGAATAGATAAATAAATAAATAAAATTCAAAATATCTCTATGTCTCGTAACCCTTTTTCATCTAGAGGGAACATGTCTTTTTAAATAAATAAATAAAAAGATACAAGATGTTATACAATTAACACGAACCAGTGCTGATATTCTACTAGAAAAAACAATGATCACAACCTTTTGGTATATTCGATGAACCGTTACAAATTGAAATTTTGATCTTAATATATAACAATCTTCAAATAAATATGTTCTACGATCACGTCTCTCGGTTATTTATAAATCGTCAACGAAACCGTATTTTACCTACAAATGACTTCAGATTCGAACTTTCTTCCATCGTAGAATAAGAAAATTACAAATTTCCATCAAGTTATCACAACATTAAACATTTCACTGAGTCCTTTTTCCTTATGAGAGCTTAAACCTAAATCCATCATTCACAGCTGCAATTATTACTTCAGCAGACAAGTGATAAACAGGATAAGATTTGATTTGAGCAGAGATATATTTTATCTGCGGGCAGACTTTGGCTTGAGTCTCTTGTAAGCCATGAAAGTGACAGCCGCAGAGAGAGAATACCTGTTCAGCAATAGACAGACACAAACACAATGTCATTCATTCACCATAGCAATTAACACCAGACAATGCCAAGAACGCCTCATGTATCTGTATTGAGTTTACCATGTTATTGAGTAGTTGAGATGGTCCTGTGGCATGACTTTACTACGAATCAAGGTGTTTATGTCCTTAGGAACAGGATACGGTCTACTACGATCTATGTCTTCATGGACGTCCTCTACATATATTGTGTTTTCAGGAAGGCCTACGGCTCGAGCCATCGCGGGAACATCTACATAGAACCACTGCCCGGTACTTGGATCATTGGATGGAACAAATATGCTCGGGTTCTCCCCTCCCCTGATCACACCTACGACTTCTACAGGCTTAACCGCAGGTACTTGCTCCTGCAAGATTTCAGTTTTCACAAGTCACAACGTATGCAAGAGACTCGATAAAGACAAACCGAATTAGTAAATCGTTGCAAATAGCTGAATTCAATCTGTCTCAATTTTTCTATCCCGATACATCCAAAAGATTACAATTCCAGCTAAAACAAATATGTGAGAATCCGGCCTTATGATAAATGAACGAAGTTTTGAACAAGAGGGTATAACAAAACCAACCTCTGTAATCACTGGCGTCTTAGACCAAAATTTCCACCAGGAATTTCGTTCGTCGGAGATTGATTCAGCTTTTGTTGACTGGTTTATAATGAAGTCAGCATCTGCGGATTCAGATGACTTCTCTCTCCAACTTCGAGGAACCCATCCACGATTCACCAGGATAGGTGACTGCATGCTAGAAGACAAAGGAAAAAAACAATCCGACTTCACTAAACAGTTGACAGCTAGAGCTAAAAACTACAACAAAGCCAAGACCAATCAAGGCGTAAGTGACACTGCAGCAGAACACCAAGAAGAATAGTACCTACTTAATTCTCAAAATCTTTACAAGTTAGATGCTGTCTAACGGTTATTAACCAAACCATTTGAGAATGTCAATCTCTGCCCATCAGAATCTCCAAAATAATAAGATTAGAGTCAGACAATCATGGACAAGTGTTCAGAGAGTATAATGGGAATAGAGAAACCAGTGGCCTATTACACTTTGAGAAAGGGCTTTAATAATTTCACAGCCAACACTGAAAACATGAGGATAAGACCCTAATTTTTAATCTATGCGGCTGACAAGAAAGCCAATAAAGGGTAATATAAAGATTTATAAGCAAAGAGTAAGGATCATTACCCTCACCTATCCAGGTCACCAGGGATCGGCATTAGAGGTGTGATGACATAGAATCCATTTTCAGTAATTCCCGATATGGATCTAGACCGTGGACCCAAATAGATAGACCTTTGCTCGTCAAATACACCCTTGCAACTAACCCTTCTAAATTCTAATGCATCCAGATTCTTATCAGGAGGATGTTCTGTATTTAGCTTCATTGGTTCCATATTCAACCGTTGCAGTTGGTAATCCAGTGTTTTGAACTGCGTTAAACAGGAGGAAATAAAGCTTTAGAGTCTACTCAGCCAAAAGCACCATATAATGTTAAATGTAGCAGCTTCAGCAACTATTTGGACGATGAAAAGAAAAGACATCAAGTAACGGAATAAAGAGAAAGTGCAACCAAGACATAGGCATGGTAGCCAGTACTGAGCATGGGTTCACAATTCAATAAGAGTGTCGTCAGATCACTTATATGAAAATTTAACGAACATTTGAACATCAATGTGATATAATTCTCATTTGAACTTAAGTGGTCTATATGGCGACACACCTAATTACACTACATTGCCTCAGCATAGATCAGACTGTGACTCAGATCACACAGATCACGAATCTAGAATCTAGTTACTCTAACTCCTTTACTGCTCCCAAAAGCCCCACAAGAACTGGTGTGAAGCACATTATATAGATTCCAGCAAACAGAATAATACAAACTATAACTCAGCTAGAGACATAACTACACGGACCTTTTCCTCTCTTCTGACGATCTGCCATGACCCGAGGCCGAAGGTAATAGCTCCAGGCAAGAACAACAGCAATTGTGACCACTTGGACCCTCGTTTCTTCTCTGAAACAAAAAAAGGGTTTAAATTTTTCACAAATTGATTCTTACTATCCCCAGATTTCAAGCTCAAGCATCGGAATACATATATATACCTTGCGGTGGAGCAGAAGAACTCGATTGGCTTCCAAGTGCGGCTGAGCTAGAGGAGGAAGAGTCGGCGACGGCAGAGAAGTGTCGTGTCCAGAATTGATTCGGTAAAGAAGGAGAGGCAGAGATACTTGTTGTGGTGGAGCACCAGTGGCTCCGAGCGTTCGATCTCGTAAGGAGTTTAGACAACGATGTCGCCATCTTCGTCTCTCCAAGATTTTTGATCCCGGAGGTCTAAAGGGTTTTTGCCTTTCACGACGACGACGACGACTTGGGTCACTGCGAACAAAATGGCTTCAGATTTTGCCGAGCTGTGTTCCCCTGCATTTGGGTGTACCTATGTTCCGGTGCTCATGATGACTTTTTTTTTGTGCTTCATTTTGTAACTTGTTTATCCATTAGGACCATTACAAATTTACATTACTTTGATCATGTAATATATTATGTAAACAAATTTCTGCTTAATCCTCGGTTATAATGATCTGAGTTTTTATAAGCAAATAGTAACAGATTGTATAAATTTGATACCAATGAATCTCTTGTCTCTCTGCGAACAACGAAGAAGCCAACGAACGCAAATACATGGTTCAAAACTTCAAATAAATAAGAAAAACACGAGTGGTTTTTACAACATAATTATCTTCAAACCTTGAAACATCGAAACCAAAATCAATTTTCAACACACCATCTTTGGATGAGCCTGCTATTGAGATGTAACTGCTCTCTGTGTTTGATGACTCTTGTTGGCTCTCTAACAATAGGCAAAAGTGGTTTTGGGTAAGACTAGAAAATCCCAGAGGAAATGCTTGAAGTTGCGTTTATCTTCAGAGACTGCTCTGGAATGTATCTACGACCTGTCATACAAACGAGCCCGTTGGTCTTACACTCCCATTAAACATGAGCATCTAACATTCTATATATGATTAGGATTCATTCCATAACATATTGAAGACTCGAAGCAGCACAAGTGTTTCTAGTCATTTGGTGAGAACTAAGAGAGTTTTTTGCTTACCTTTCTCCTTTGCGTGGATCTGGAGAGTATCAAGCGTGATTATACCATCAGTCAGAGGGAGCAGCTCTAGCTTGATCGTAGCTGTAGACTTCGAAGGAACGCATCTGATGCATTTAGAAAGTAAAAACCCGTTATCAAGTTATAATGGTAAAAGACGGGTAAACCAATACCAAGAATAAAGCTCATTGGATATTATTTATTAGATGTTTACCCCAAGGGAACTCGACTTTGTAGCCAGAGATGTGTGCAACCTAAGCCGCTCTTCGGAACAACATCTGAAGGATTGGAAGATTCACCATTTGTGTTCTCTGTTCTTGTCTCCAGTGGAATTGGTGGTAACGATTGGTGTTTACGCATCGTTGTGTTGCGTTTCTCGCTTTGTACCCTCTCCGTGAACTCTGAGAATCCTAGGAATGGACTTACAGGGGACGTTGGCGTGGAGTTTAGGGAAACTACAGACGGAGGTGATGTGAAGGATGCAGGAGCGAGAACGGTCAAAGACAGATCTTCTGATGTCAAATTCGATGCCTGAAGAGTTAAAATCTGAAACCAGTAGAGAAAAAGTATGAGGTGCAATAATAAACACGCCATTTGGGATATAAGTTGGGTGATTCTGCAGATGGCCAGTGGTTTGGTTTAATTTGAAAATTAGAACCACACTGCAGTAAAGGGATTTGTATCTATTGCATAGTTTCTTATTTAAATAAAATTATACAAAGCCAGCCTGAACTGACGAAGTCACAACTACTGGCCAGAATTTAGGGATAACATCTAATTAAAGCTCGAATACTTTAAGTAAACACTAGCAGTTACTTCAGCTGCGACTGCTTTTCATCAGTTCATGTAATGTTGCATTTAACTTCTAGAGATAGTCAGAGAGAGAATGACCTGAACAGGTAGTTGAGAGGCTCTCCCATGAGGACCACAAGGCTCTCCTGACATCTCAGACGCAACAGAGATCATCAGGTCCCTCGAAACTCGTGGTCTCCATTTTGTCCGTTGTTTGAAAAACAGCCTTGATTCTGTATCCAACATTGAAAAAAAAAATTACGAACCAGCTATAGATCTGAACAGAAGAAAGACACAAAACATGGCTACAAACCATGGCAGCATAGTTTTACCTGTGTAGTTGCACCGACATGACACCATAACCGCATACTGATCACCACTTAAACCGCTCCCTGTTCTTTCAAAATTTACAGTTGGAAGAGATAAACTCGATGATTTGAGTTCTTTTCTTGCAGCAGAGGGCTTCAGATTACTCCCAACAGAAAATGCAGGTTTCACGATGAATGAGTGCTCCTCACCTTTCCTAAAAGGTTACAAGAAAAATTTAAGGGTAGGTAAATGCACTCTATAATGTTCCTAAAAGCTGAAAGGGGCATTCTAACTCTGGTTTTAGTTTCCAACCGACTATGCTTGTTGAGGCTAGTTTCTCTTAGAGACTCAGCTAGATCTAATAAGTAGTTTTTCGATGTCTTAGTCACTAACCAAAATTACCTAATACTAAGGATTTTTTTTAGTATTTTTGTCTATCACATCATTGAAAACTTCTGAAACTTACTGGCCATTCAAACAGCCCAAGAGAGGATACCTAAAGCAAAATGCTGATATCTAAATCCATCAATTATATCAGGAAGAGTGATGGGGGAAAATTTCAATACAACAGAAACCATTCCGAAGAACTTTAGGAAAATAGGCTAACCTGAGAGTTAAATTCGGCAAACTGTGCTCGTTTCCAGCTTCAATACATGCAATTGGTACTGAGGAAGGGGAAGCACTTTTCCCAGCCTCTTCAAAAACAATTGTTATGGCGTCTATGTATATTACAATATCTGGAGCGTGGATAGGAGCCACATTCTGCCAGGAGAAAAGGCAAATTAAGACGCATCTCAGAAAATAACTGACCACAGTAACAGCAAATTTTAACAGCAATGAGAGACACACCTTTATTTGAACGCAGAGAAGATCATCTGTATTGCAGTCAGCTGCAAAAGAATTTATCTCAATCAGTTGGATGATCTCGAGTTTCCTCCTCCACCTTCTACCAGGAATGCAGATACCTTCGAGTCCACAACGAACAGAGAACCTATCCCGCTCCAATGGGACACCCCGGAAAGATAAAAGCTCTTCAGTCCCAGACTTCTTACCGTTTCGTAACGTTTGACCAGAGTAACTGTCCCAATCTTCAATATCAAATGATGGTTTTGAGCTTTGTGTTTTCATGGGTCCAGTAGTAACTGGTACGGTGTTTGGAGGTAGAGCGGACATGGAGTAGCTTCTAAAATGGCCGAATGAGAAGAGTTGAGAGCCTGACGTAGAAGAAATCGCTGGCTTGTGTGCGGAGCTGCTTATACTTGGGCTAGGGGTTACAGGAGGTGCAAGAGAGCGGGGTTGTTGAGAAATAGTGTTATCCAACGGTATCAACCACTTTAAAAGGTTCCCATAAGGATCCTTATCGTTTTCAGAATTCTGGTCCTTGTCCTGATGCTTTTCAAACTGCAGTATCTCTATGATAGGTTCTTTGGGACAGTCTACAATATAAACTTGTAAAGAGACCTGCATCCTTCCAAACAAAAGTGTTGACTGAGAATCAGTAAGTCCATTAACTAGGTTATAAAAAGTTCAGAATATATGAACGAGTAGAGTGGTAATTCACATAAATTAGACAACGCATTACACAAGAAGATGAATTTTCACTGGTTCATATTTCATTTCAAACAACAGACTACCATAGATATTAGCAAAACAGAAGACAGTAACAAATTGACCATCACATACCACTATATCTCCATTGGGTAAGGCACAGCATTTTGCCTTACTTCTAGCTACACCTCCAGAAACATTAGGATCGAATTCTCCTCTATCTACAAAAGCACTAACACAAGGTCTACTTTTCTTCTTTTCATCCATCTCTGTATCTTCGACCAGAGAGCTTTTCTTTGACCAAAGTGGCTCACCAGACTCTGCAATCCTAACAAAGAAATGAGACTTCTGAAACCTGGAAAGCAAGTCTTCTGTTCGTCTCTTATGATCTTCCATCCTCAAAATTGATTCACCATCAGACAAGTCCTTTTGTGAATCCAAACTATCTTTACCAGGGCTGTCACCATTCTGAGTTGCAAACTGAGCATCAGGACTCATTTCTCCATCCCCTGACGGTGTACTCGCCCCATCAGACATATCTCCATTTTGTTTGTCAGAAGCCTTTCTCTGTCCAGTTCTGCTCATAACCTCAGCAACCTTAAAAGGGGTAATGATCTCTGCGTCTCCTTTACTCTCAGATAAACATGCAAGGATTTGAATCTGCTCCCCTAAAGTCAAAAAATATCTTTGATGTTCAGTATCTACTCGCAGTTTAAACACGCAAATGATTGAGATGATCTGAGAAACAACATACATACCAGGAAAAACAAAGGAACGATCCAGTGAACGTAACGAATGAATATCAACAGACTCAGACAAGTTATCCGGGATTTCCTCTGTAGATAAGACATCACCAAATCAGGATAACTAACAAAGACGAAATCAAAAGCTTGAAAATTTTGAAGTAAAAGGAGAGCAAAAGTTAATTACTATATGGAATGGCGATCCATCCTTGTTCCTCAGAGACATCTGAGAATCTCTCCATACAAGAGGCACCAGACTTTGGAATTGACTCTCCACTACCATCATCGTCTCTAGATCCATCAGCTACACGATCAAGATCTTCAACTGATGGATATTGTGGGAAAGGCTCTTCAGCTATTAAACCTTCCAAAGTTGCTCCTGACTTTGTTGTTTCGGGCTGAGGTTGAGGCGGAGTAGCTGGTGGTTCGCTCACCGGAGGCCGATGAGTAGCGGAAGAAGCAGATCGAAGCAAGAAATTCATTCCTGCATCATAGAAGAATCAAAAATTTTAGTCAATTTTAGAAATCCCAAATCCATTCCTCTCTCTCTAACCGATAATAAAGTTTACAGATTTATCAACAATCCCAACTTTATCGCATCTAATAATCACTTGACTGGATCCAAACTCAGACAAAGGGGCTTAAAAATAAAAACGAAATCGATAACGCAGCCGATCCAGATCACACTCAGAATTGAGCAGATTTAGCAACGGGGACACGCACTATAAAAGTAAAGAAGAAGGAGCGAGCTACTTGTGTGATTCTTGGGAGCGGTGGTTACCTGATTTGGTCTTCTTCGGGTCAATTCGATCTGCAAAATCTATTGCTAGGAGATTGATTAGGTAGTAGTTAGGTGTCTGCCAGAAGCGCGGTAAAAGAGAGACAGAGAGAGAGTGCGAGAGAGGTAAAACATAGACACCTCCGGCGATGGACACAGTCGTACAAGCTTATTCCTTAAACTCTTTCATTATCAGTTTTTTTTTGGGTGTTCTGTCACATACACACAAAAAAAAAAAACATACAGTATTTGCTAATTTTTGTAAATTTATTCCCCATCTCAAAATAATTGAGGTCAATTTTACAAAATCAAACGTTTTTACAATATAATATTTACAGTTTTTAAAAATAAGTTTTTACTATTCCGTATAATAGATATACTTTAAAAAGGATATTATATTTCACATAATAAATTTGTTTTTACACTAATAGTCTAACACATTATTATATTACACTAGATTAGGTTTGGGTATTAACGCGTATATAAGAAAAACTAGAATTTGTATCCGCGCACGCGCGGGATTTTAATTTAAAATATTTCTTATGAATAGAAACTGTTGAGCTCAAATATAATCATTCCATCTTTTAAGTAGAAATCTATATAAATAATAAACTTATTTTACTCAGTGATATACAACATATATATTTTTGAAGATAATATTTCTTTGTTATATCCATTTGCGATTTTACGTGGGATGCTAGTTAAAAAATTTATCAATAAGAATCGTTGAATATGAATATAGTTTGAAGATTAAAGATAAATCTATATAAATGCCGTAATTATTTTACTAATCTATATATAACCTATATTGTTTAGTATCGCAATAATATTGTCGACAATCTTCTGACCTTTTATCTTTAAAAAAGTTCATTCCATATTCATATCACATGAAAACATAATTTTAAAAGTTCTAACGTCAATATCGATTGTTGACCTAATTATAGAGACCATTTAAGCATATCGATATCCTACATTAAATGCGAATATACAAAGTTTCATGAGCAGTTTTAGTGTTATGTCGCTACAATGAGGTTGTTCAAATGCATTATCTGCCATAATAGAATTTCCGACTAAGTCAAAAATGCTTAAATGATTAAATGTTAAACCTCACAATGAATATCTATTCACTAATCCAAGTTACATATTTTCCTAAAATCTCATATGTTATTTGTAGATGTTAATTTTGTTATGCAACCCTAGCTTCGTCTTCTAAAAAAAAAACATATTGTACTTTAAATATGTTGTTTTTGCCAATGTTTTGGGTTAAAAACATTTCATGTTTAGATTTTTATAAATACAATTACATAACTTGTTTTTTCACTCCGTCATGCATTAAAATCCTACTTACATTCTAAAACTCATTAATCCATTCTAAATTTTAGAATATAATCATTTTTTGGTTATAATTTTATAATAACATTATTACTAAAACAAATTTATAGTATTATTTTTATTATTTTAAAATTTTTATTTATTTTACTTAATTCATTTTTAGATAGTTATTATTTTTATTATCTACTAAAAAATTATATTATTGTTTATATTATTTTAAAATTTAATTAATTTTAGTAATTCGTTTTTTTATTTATTTTTACTATTATTAATTGTAAATAATAAATATGTAATGAATGAATATTAAAAATAATATTTTTATGCAAAAAATAAAAAAAAAAATTGATTAGTTAGATGTTGATGTGGAAGAAGGAGAAGTGAGCAAAGTTAACTTTATATATATAGATAAGGTATTAATGCGTATATAAGAAAAATATGTGAAGTTTTAAGTTGCATTCAAAATATTATATGTATGACATTTGATTTTTTTTTAAGCTAGATTAAGAGTTCACACACTACATTCTGCAATAAAATTTCTTCATATATTATATGATAATAAAATTATATTTTAATTCTATACACTCAATCTGCATGAGTAACATTTATAATTTTCATATCAAAAAAATGTGCATTGTATCAAAATTATATCTTACTTAATATTTTTTTTAAAACAAAAAATTAATAAAACATAATTCTCAAAGATAAAACTGAAAACTAATATTACCTCATATTTGAAAAAGTAACAATATCTTAAATATCTTTGTTTTATATTTTGTAATCTCATACTTAATAGTTTTAGTACTAGTCCAACTAATTTTAAATAAAATTATACTGACATTATCATAAATTAATCAAAAATTCATAGACGTTTATTATTTTTTCTCAAATTTTTTATGCCTGAAATTAGTAAGAAAAGATGAATTTAAAGGTATATGCATAATATATAAACATATGCTCTAAATTACATTATCATATGATTTTTAATGTAAAATTTGATCTCATAGTTAAATTTTGAACAAAAAAAGAGGGAAAATATAATATAATTTATAAAATTATCAGGTAGATTTACTTTACAATATGAAATATCCTTATAAAAATAAGACAACTTCATAAGAAGTTAATTTTTGACAAAAAAAACTTTAATAATATAACAAGGTTTAGTATGGTGAATTTGAATAAACTGTTTTATTATGAGAAAATTTATTTGTTTATATAAAGGTGAGTATCTACAATCCTTTTTCTTTTAGGATAAATAATTGACAGTATAATTTATTTAATTATGGTATTATACTAATTAATTGTATAATTTTCTTATTTTTTTTCTTATAGAATAGTAATTTAAAATTAGAATGAGTATTAGTATCTTTTTTCTATTCATATATGAACTATCTTTTATATTTATTAAATTGTTAGATTTTTAACACATTAAATTTTGTATACTTTATCACTTTTCTGTATAAATTTCTTTTTACTATATGATTATACTAAATAATAATTACAAATATTTTCCTTATTAATTGTACATATTTCCTGTTGAAATTAGTAATTTAATTGATAACTTTCCTTTTAGAATTAGTTTTATAATATATTACTTTTTATTTTATATACTTTTCAAAAATATTAATTGTAATCCTTTTAATTTTATTTTTTTTTAATTTTTCCTATAATTATTAAATAATTTTTTTTTCACACATGTCAAAATATTATCGATATACTCGACACATGTCGTGATTATATGAATTACTAACTTTGAAAACTAAACTTTATATAATAAAATATCACTTTTGACTTCACTTAATTGACTTGCATTTGTTTGATAAAGAAAATAATGTTACTAATGAGCCATTTGGATGATTTTTTTTTTTTGGGCATAAAAAGTCCAATTTTTTAATGAAAAAAATCTGAACCATTTATTGTAAAATTTGGTATTTAGAAAACAGTTTGAGATAGTTGATCAAAAAAAAAAAAAAAAAAAAAAAAAAAAAAAAAAAAAAAAAAAAAAAAAAAAA
>NC_025699.1:9052087-9079428 GCF_000633955.1 Camelina sativa | reverse complement strand
ACAAGCCCATTAAGGCACCACCGAAAAAAACAACTAGGGTTTACTACATCTACATGTGGCCGTCGGTATATAATACACCCACCTCCACTTCAACTTTGGAATCTGAAAGTTTAGTAAGTACATTTGATTCAATCTTTAGGTCTCTGATTCGTGTATGTGTATATGTTTGTATGTGAATAATGTTGATTAAGGCAGCACGTCACTGATGCGCTTGAAAAAGTGGTGCTTTCGGTCCTTTTAGTTGCCAAAACTGAGAAATCTTTATGTTTTCAGGAGCACTAATGCTTTCGTTTGCCCTTGTCCTTGGGCTTATGAACTCAGTAGCTCCTACATTACGTGTTCCTCTTTCAATATTGTTCCTCTTTCAATATTGTATTTGCGTCTTTCATATATCATAGGCAAAAAAAATATGAAGTTTGATCATATATATACGTTGAAGCACTTACAAAACCAAATTAGGATTATTAGATTCGTCAGTGTTTCTTGAAAAAAGGACCTATTAGCAGTGCTAACATGTCCTGTGCTGTTGAATCTCTGGTTCCTCCTTGAGATGATGTTGCAATGTTTGATTCAGACATTGATGAAAGCCCTTGATCCTCTTTGCTTGTCTGGACCACTTCATCACTTTGGACATACTGCGATTAATTTGTAAAAAAGAACATGATTAGTGTAATTAAAGTAAAATTCACAAATCTATAATCAGTAAAAAAAAACTTTGGAACTAATTTACCTCATGAGCAAAGCTTAACAAGTCATCAACAGTGAGATCTTCGTTTTCTGAATCAGTCATGACTGGTTGAACCATCTCCGGACCATCATTATTGCTACGCTTAGCTTCATCTCCCATCTTCCTACGAACTCGTTTAGGTTCCTCCGAATTGAGATTTGAGTCTTTCTCTTTGGGTTTTACGTTTCTTCTCGGTCTTTTCTCAGCCTTTGGTTTCGGAGCTTCTTCCGGTTCTGATACGTTGCGTGCAGCAGATGCTTCACCGGTGGAAGCGCCACCGAGCATCCACGGTGGTAACCGCCTCATATTCCCTCCGTGTGTGAATTTCTAGAAAGTTAATTTTAATTCGTAAATTCAGAAGTCTGATTAGAGCAAACAAATAATTTTACACTGGATGACCTCATCCCTAATGGGCTAATTCAAGGCCTTATTGTGTCCTTAAAACCTTTACACGGTATATAAAGATACAATTAGCCCATTAGGGTAAAAAATACAAAAATATTTTGCCTTTAGATAACTACAATTCTCCATTAGGCGCCACTTTTCTCGGACTCGGAAAAAAGATAAAAAGCCATGATCAGTGACACCACAAAAGTTTAATACTCTGTTTTTCATTTGCACTCATGCTTTGTTTCTCTTGCGATTGCATCCAAAGAGGCGAAACGTGGCCAAGATCGGGTTATTTCTCAGACATTTCCACCTGAAAACAGGTAACTGCTAGTGTAGTAAGTGTTTACCCGTTCTCCGTCATCTTCGCAAACAGTTTGATTCCCCGGTGGAATAGGATGAGATCATGAAGTGCCTTTGACATGTGTCCAGATCTCAACCGTACATAGATAAATCTTAGAAAGAAAAAAACCTCTCATAGTCATATATATCCGGAAGATATATGAGAAGAAAAGTAAAAGGGTTACTTGAAACACAAGTACAACGATGATATCCAATCTTCCAAGGGATATGGCGGAGGAGGTGCTTTCGAGGCTTCCGGTGACATCTATGAGAGGAGTGAGATCTACATGCAAAAATTGGAACCGTCTATCCACAAATCGGAGCTTTGAGACCAATATCTCTGTATCTCTTGCTCCATATACCGTTAACAATATTGTGGAGGATGAAAAGGCCGAATTTAATCCCTAACATAATATAACTAATCGTTATCACTGTTAAAATTTCAATTAATAATAAATCAAATTGTCATGATGGTAAAAGTATTTTTAATCTGGTGTAACCGTAAGTTTATCTTTAATTTACAACTAGCTGTCAAGATGTTTTTTTTTTTTTTTTTTTTTTTTTTTNATTAAAGATAAACTTGCCAAACAAAAATCATGCGAGTAGGCTTTTGTTACGTCATGATTGTGTGCGTGTGTTTGGAATTTTGATCTTCTGTTTAAAAGAATGTTGAAGAAAAAGTAGAGAGCTGAGCGCAATGAAATTATGGAGTAATCGTAAGATTTTCTAGGCCGTTCAGAGACTGGTTTACCGATTCAGCTGAGTTGATCACAAAGCAATTTGAAATCAGGTAAGATAATCAGCTAAATGTATATGGTTTCCTTTACAGCTGAAGATAACTTTGTATGTAGATCAACCGATCGACTAAAATGATTTAGCAAGAATAAACCAGAGATGTTAAACCAGACCACAGATGCAATTAAAATTAGCCCATATGACTCGCATTTGGCTGTTTGGACATGCCTATCTTCCAGTAAAACCCATATAGAGCAATTCGATCTAACCAGCTAACTACGAAAATGGGAACAATTTGTAAGCCGAGACTTTAACAGTCCTTGGGCCATGACCTTAAAGCCCGTGTTTTATAAGTCAACTTACCAATATACTTTACTTTGGTCGGAAGGGGAAGAGATCTGAAGTGCCTATCGTCCACATGTCACCCACACAAAAGTTCTGAGAAAAAGCCCTCTCGTTTTGATTGATTGATAGATAGATAGATCCGGAAGGTGTGCCAACAAAAAATAAGAGACAGATCCGGAAGAAATCGGAGGAAAAGGATAAGAGTTTGGAAGGTTGACCTAACTTATTACCACTACAGATTCAGATTTTGAAACACAAGAGGACCACACCACTATGCTATCGAATCTTCCAAAGGATTTGGCAGAGGAGGTGCTATCTAGGCTTCCGGTGACATCTCTGAGAGGAGTGCGATTAACATGCAAAAAGTGGAACCGTTTATCCACAAATCGGAGTTTTACAATGAAGCACATCGGTAAAGCCAAAGCAGCAGCAAAGAATTATCACAGGAAAGAGTTTCAGGTGGTCATGATGATCCAATATAGGGTTTGTTTATTCAGCGTTAATCTCTTCAACCCATCTATAGACTGTATAGGTAAACTTGTTAGCCTAGACGACGTTGCAGATCGTGTAGAGATATCTAAAATCTTTCACTGCGACGGTTTACTGTTATGCATCACCAAAGACAGCTCTAGTCTTGTTGTTTGGAACCCTTGTTCAGGGCAAACCAGGTGGATCAAACCTAGGAATTCTTACCACAAATTGTTCGACCGGTACGCTCTAGGATGCGAGAGGAAGGACAAGTTTCGTAGCTACAAAGTCTTGAGATTTCTTGATGATTACGACTCTAGAGTGAAGGGCCGACTTCGTGAGTTTGAAATCTATGATTTAAACTCTGATTCATGGAAGGTTGTTGATGTCAATCCCGACTGGGATATAGAGTATCATCAGCGTGGTGTGTCTCTCATGGGAAACACTTACTGGTTTGCTTACGAGAAGCTTCCAACTGCAGTACAAGGGCAAGTGCGTGTAATCTCAGACATCCCTGATTTCTTACTATGTTTTGATTTTACAACTGAGACTTTTGGACCGCGTCTGCGACTGCCTTTTCACGCTTTTTATGAAGATACTGTGACTCTATCTAGTGTCAGAGATGAGCATCTTGCGGTGCTATTTCAACAATGTGGTGGGTATACCGTGAAGATATGGATTAGTAGCAAAATTGAGCCCAATGCAGTGTCGTGGAACAAGTTGTTCTTAGCGGTTGACATGAAACCACTCACCGGTTTGGGTTTTCAGTTTCTGGTTATAGGTGGGAGTTTCTTTGTTGATGAGAAGAAGAAGGTCGCGGTGGTTCTTGATAAAGACAGAGGTTGCAGAGGTAAATCTCGCCCCACTCGCAACATAGCTTATATCATTGGAAAGAAGGGATACTTCAAACAAGTGGATCTTGGCGAGTCTATAGACGCTGGTTGTTGGCCACTTGTGTGCTCTTATGTCCCTAGCTCAGTGCAAATCAAGCAAGCTGCACCACCCTAATCTATCAGCTTGTACTTGTCGTTTGTTTGCTCTTACTTATGGCCTCTGTTCTCGTTACTCTGTTCATCCTATTTTATCCAAGTTATTGCGTATCAAAATACCCCTAAAAGAATGATCAAGTCTACATTTTTTTCCTTCTTTAGCATTGCTAATTAGCTGAAAAAGAAAGGGATCTTTTAAACCTTCTTTTAGCTGTTATATTTATTACTGATCTGATCTGTCATGTAAACAAATTACAAATCCTAAGAAATTTATGCTACAATTTTAAATTATGGGACAAACGATTGTATTGCTTAGACACAGTACACGCGAAGAGGGTAATGAAAGAAGAGATAAACCATTACTTAGAAGTAGAGTGCTGTGCAATCTTCTGCTCAAGGGAACCTTTATCAGCTCCGACAACTTTGTCCACCTCTTTGCCATCTCTGATGAAGCAAAAGGTCAGGACGCTGCTAATGTTCCAAGAAGCAGCCACGTCGTTGGGCTCGTCTATGTCAACTTTCAAGAAAACGACTCTCGGGTGCTGTGTTGCCAGGTTTGAGTACAGAGGAGACATATAACGGCACGGTCCACACCATGTGGCTGTGAAGTAAAGGATGAGCAGACGCGATGCCTTCTTAGCGGCCTTTTTCTTTGCTTCTAGTTCGCTTGTTGAATGGATGCCAATCACTTGCCCTGTATCATCAGAGAGAGAGAGAAAAGATGGTAATGTCCTTTTTGACATGCAAATTTCATTTTAGGTTTTATATGCAAGTTGTTTTTCTCACTGTGGATTCGCATACTTATGATAAGCATATAAAATCCTGAGGAACTAGCGGTATCCTAAAGAAACAGAACGCTACTGAGTCGTCAATAAACCATGAGTTTCCACTAAACTATCCCCTAGATTTTTTTGAAGTAATGCACATAAAGCTGTGGGCTAGCGGCCTTGTCAACTGGATTTAATGGTTAATAAGAGCTTATCGAGCTTTGACTCTTATCGAGTGCAGACAATTCACTGGGACAAGACTCACAGATATATGTTCTGACACATGTTCTTTGCAGTAATATCATGAAGTAGAGAGAACCTTTGAAAGAGATGGATAGAGATGTTTACCGTCTTTGAGTGCAGCCTGAGCTTCTCGCTCCTGCATTGATGGGATTCAAGAGAAAGGATAAGCAAATCAATGAGCGTGGAGATGTTTGACATGATATGAAATTGATTATGTCAAAAGAGGTTATATTGTTACTCTCACATGGAGAAGAATCAGGCTTATGTGCTTTCTGCTAAGAATGTAAAATTATACAAAGAGAGAGAGAGCTCTACAACGGCACTATAGTTTTTCAATTCTTGCTGTTGTTGTCTCTCGCGTTCAGCCCTTTGAAGCTCCTTTTCTTTCCTCAGGCGTCGATATTTCTACCAATGCTCCAAACACAAGACATGAGAGTTGCGATACGAGAGACACCGTACAGTTTTCTCAATCTTGGGAACAGGAGCTCCTAAACTGTAGGAGAAGTCCGAAATGAACATCGATTAGAAGAAACTCTCACAGCTCCATGGAAAAGTCTACAACATACAATTGAGAACCATTGGAAAGAAAGAGAAGATTAAGTCACCTTCGGAGATACTCCTTGAAGAAAACCAGAGAAGGATCATGAAGACGAATGATGCATCATGACGACTCTTCTCAGCTCTGCCACCTGATTCGGATCCATCATTGGTCTCCTCGAAAATAGCGTGACGAGACTGAATCCTTCAGCTCCTTATTATGATCGTACGGTGAGAATCAGAAGCTACGACCACGGTGGTTCGATGTGGCTTTCTGCTCGTATCAATTGACTTGATTGTGTTTCTTCGGCAAACCTTTGTCGCCAAAACCGAACATATTCTTTGTGGTTGTGTACCGGTTGAACCGGTTTTGTATTCGCACTAACTTAACCCGACTAAATTCATATCCAATTTATATGCTTAAATTGGCCCTAATTCATTTAATCCTTGTAAATTATGAATTTAATGTTTTTTTTGTTAAATGTTATGCTGCATACATTACATAATTGCCAATGTATCAGAGTATCAGACATTCACGTTTTACTTTTATAGTTAGAGAAATAAACTGATTAGAGTAACAAAATCAAAATTTTACACTTCTCCAAAAAAAAAAAAAAAAAAAATCAAATTTGATGGTACACTTACGTTATATTACATATCACTTTTGACTACGAGTAATTGACCCCCATTTTTTTGACATAGAAAATAATGTTACAAAATAATCATCTGGATGATGATTTTTTTGCATAAAAAGTCTACTTATAATGAAAGAAACCGAACTATATTTTGTAAAAAAAAATGGTATTAAGAAAACAGTTTAAGTCAAATTAAAATAACCTCTCACCTTGTTTTGGATAATTTACGAATGATATCATGACCTTTCATCTTGTTTGGCCTATGCATTTTCACTTTGATTGAGCATATTACAATTCTAATCAATTGTCACGACCTTGCGATTAATCCAAGTTACATTTACATATCACTAACTACTCCAACTAAAATTATATTACCGCTTTGTTCTTTTGTATTGCACTAGAGTGTATTTTTTCAAACATGAACCAAAACTTTATATACATGACCAAATGTTTTTGGCGATAGAGATGAATTTTGCGCATACATATATAGATAGGATCTTAATAAAATTGAATCCAAATATGATGATGTGTTTTTTATATGCGCATCGTGATTTTGATGCTATGAAAAAAACACTTTGTCAAAAAAACACTTTTTTTTACCTCAGTTGTTCTTGTTATTTCTTGAATTTTTATTTTGGTTTGATATAAAATATATGTTTAATGATCAAAATTCATGCTTAATGATTAATCTTCATTAAGATAAATATTTTAAAAATCTACCTTTGGCCAACTCCAATCTTTACCGAATTTTGAAGTACCAATGTTGATTATGATATCAAATATCATGTCATATGTATGTTGGTAAATGTGGGCATATGATACACCTAGTTAGTGTAATGAGAATTTGTTAAAAATACCCCTTTTGATATATCCCTTTTCTGGCAATTTTTATTTTTGCCCTCCTTTAATTTTTAATGACTATTTTACCCTTAAATGAAAAATATTTTATTCAATAAAAAGAAAAACAAAATTTTCCGAGATATTTTCCCGCCAAAATTTTTTCGAAATTTTGATAAAAGTTTTCGACAAAAAAATTTCCCGCCAAAAATTTTCCCGCCAAAAAAAATTTACAAGGTTTTTAAAAGGTTTTATAAGGTAGAAGAAACCTTATAAAAACCTTATAAACATCTTTTAAACGCTTTTACAAGATTTTTAAAAGAGTTTTAAAAGGTTATAATAGGTTTTTAAAAGGTTTTTTAAACATCTCGTAAACGCTTTTACAAGGTTTTTAAAAGGTTTTCAAAATGTTTTTAAAAAGGTTTTTAAACACCTTGTAAATGCATTTAAAATGTTTTTATAAGGTTTTTAAACACCTTGTAAACGCTTTTAAAAGGTTTTTAAACACCTTGTAAACATTTTTAAAAGGTTTTTAAACACCTTGTAAACGCTTTTAAAAAGTTTTTAAACACCTTGTAAACATTGTAAACACTTTTACAAGGTGTTTAAAAGGATTTACAATGTTTTTATATGGTATAAATTTCAATTTTTTTGGCAGGAATTTTTTTTTTTTGACGTGAAAATTTTTTGATTTTGGCGGGAAAAAAAAAATTTGGCGGAAAATTTTTTCATTTTTGGCGGGAATTTTTTTTTTGATTTTGGTGACTGTACATTCTTGTTGTCATTTAAAGAAATGGTAATTTGGTCATTTTGTTAAAAAAGAGGGGTAGTTTTAAAAATAGTCAACATGAAAGGGTATTTTTAAAAAGGAAATTGAAAAAAGGGGTATTTTTGAGAATATGCCTCTAGTGTAATTAATTATATATTTGCGAATTTGAGATATGTGACATTTTCCTTGCATATACTTAGCTATACTTCTTAAAGTTTCTAATCTTATGCAGGATTTGAATTCTACTATCATTTAAATAATAATCAAACAATAAAAGCAAAACTCACAATTAATGTAGAGGAAAAATATTATGTCGTCGTAGGTCAGTTGGTCTCTAACAACCCACCTTAGTAACTCTCAGTCATGTCTGTCTCCCTCTCCCTTGTCTCAATTCTTTAACGTTAGTCTGACCAAATCTAATATCGAACTTGTAGTTATAGAATTGACCCAAGTATTGCGATCCTTGTTTTAGTCACATCGATTTTGTAGGGTCACCGAGTCCTAGGTTAGATAACAAAAACATTGATCGATGGAGTAAAAATTTTATGTTTTCGAAGAACACTTGCCAATCTTAAGCATTCAACCATTTAAACCTTGATCGGTTAAGGATCTCTTTAGACATTGTATAAAAGTAAATTGATCGTAAATGTTAAAATTATAATATTATTAATCAAATTTTATGTAATTTGTTCGTCGGAAATTCCTTTCTAATTAAAAAGCATATTAGATCATTTAACTGGAAAGCTTGGAATATAATAACTCTATGATATAAGTGAATTTAAGATTGGAAGGAAATATAAAGTCGTAGTCTATGAAAATCTGATTATTTGTCTTTGTTTTTATAACTTGAAGCCTAATTCAACACTGTTGGACTCTGAGTTTGTATATTAAGCGACTACTGTTACATATACATTTTAAATACAATAGAAGTGGTATAAATGTGTAAACATTTAAGATTTTATAAAATTAGAAAATATTGTATTTTAATTAATTTTCAAACATACAAAACAGAATAAAAATATTAATACATATTACAATAGAAATGCAATTTATAAATAGAAAGAATGATTAATTTTAATACTGATTTGAAAATATTGCATTTAATTAATTTTTAAACCTACAAAACATAAAAGCATATAGAAAAAAGATTAATTGTAATATTCTGTTTGACCAACAGAAATCTGACACCTATGTTCTCTTATATCAGATTTGGGTATACTATATATGAGACTCCCTTAGATTTTTTCTTTTTTTTTTCTGAATTATTTTTTTCCTTCAAAATCCCTCTATAAACACCCGATAAACATGGTCTGAGTTTGTATATTAAGCGACTACTGTTACATATACATTAATTGGACTTTAAGTTACGCCAAATAATTGATTAATAAACTGACTAGAGTAATAATAATCAAAGGGGGAAACAGAAGCGAACCAGTTCCATTGAATGAATTATACAAATGCGAGCTTGATCCTTGAATGAGTGTGTATATACAAAAGAAAAGAGTAAAGAAACAAACAAAAACAGTTTCGACTAATTTTCCCAAGTACGTGTCTGTTTTGCCCTCATAAGCGTTCCATTAGACCAAAATCTGGTAAACAAAGTATATAGGGGAACCATTCCCAGCTAGCAACATTATCGCCTTTGCCTGAGATGGAGGAAATGAAAGAATATAGCAAATGAGTAACCATACTAAACTAATAAAAGAGATGCATACATGGAAGAAGATAGGTTTGAGTTACCTTTTCAGGAGATATGTCATCGTAAACACAAACTGAACCGGCATAAAAGATCGTCAACTGCGCAGGTACCCATATTGGCTTGGAAGAAGGCAATAATAAGTCTTTAATTAGTCAACTATGAAACTGTAAATAGAGTTTCTGTAACCACAAGATATGATATGATGAGTTAACAGAGAAGAGTGAACCATTGGTTACCTAATATCAGTTGTCCCTACAATGATATGATGATTTTTTGCCTCCATAGGCCATAGCTTTGTAATTTTTCTATCTGACCATGACCATCATCCCTTTTTTCATCGATCACTTCATTTGTAAGATCTCCTATCTAAAGAAAGAGAGGATATCAAACAATCAGGGAAAAATAAGCATAGAGATACATTAGGATATCCAAAGATGATATCATCATCACCTACCGACTGAGGCGGCTCATTGTCTGGTTCAACAATATCAGCATTGTCAAGGCAACCATCAAACTCAATGAAACTAGGTTTTGTCTCACCGTTATCTTCATAATCTCTTTCCTGCATTGTGGTACATCATTCAGTGTCATAAAAGAACCATCAATCAACATGTAGATACTTCAGCATAGAAAAGGGTTTTGGTCAATCAATTCCACGTTAAAATATAAAGAACACAAACCTAAGCATCACAAACACGAAAAAAAAACATGACCAGAAATATTTCAAAACGTTTATAACTGCTTTAGCTATTCATATACTCACCCAACACCATGGTGCAGTGTCTCCTTCAGTGTTTCCTTGCGGATTTGGCTAAGAAAAGGCTCCAGTACTTCCAGTTTTCTTAACAGGACATCAGGACTCTGCGAGTTATTCATGTGAGAGTAAACCGTTGGGACAAAAACAATAGCTGGCTTCTTGTTCTTGGCGTGCTGGAATATGGTGGTGTAGGTTGGCTTGGTCATCGCCAGCATACTGGCTTCAAAATCCAGTCCCTGAATGTGGATCTCCAGTGGAACAGGACGGAAGTTAAAAAGGTCGTGGGAACTGGCCCTTCAAAAACTTCCTCTCCCAGTTATGAAACTGCTCCTTGGCAATAGCCTCAAGGGGTGCAATATAGACAGTTCTCATCATAGCATCAGGTCCTTCTTGATAACTCCTCAAAATAGCAACCCCCGCAAATATAGTCTTCCCACTTCTCGTTAGTGCAACAATCAACACATTCTCGTTCGTGTTATCCAATCCAGTAAAGACCTGAGTCTGCACTGGATTAAAATCCAGTAAAGACCTGAGTCTGAGAAAAAGCCATCTCGTTTTGATTGATTGATAATAGATCCGGAAGGTTTGCCAACAAAAATAAGAAACAGATCCGGAAGAAATCGGAGGAAAAGGATAAGAGGTTGGAAGGTTGACCTAACTTATTACAACTACAGATTCAGATTTTGAAACACAAGAGGACCACACCACTATGCTATCGAATCTTCCAAGGGATTTGGCGGAGGAGGTGCTCTCTAGGCTTCCGGTAACATCTCTGAGAGGAGTGCGATCTACATGTAAAAATTGGAACCGTTTATCCACAAATCGGAGCTTTACAATGAAGCACATCGGTAAAGCCAAAGCAGCAGCAAAGAACTACCAGAGGAAAGAGTTTCAGGTGGTCATGACGATCCAATATAGGGTTTGTTTATTCAGCGTCGATCTCCTCAACCCATCTATAGAGCGTATAGGTAAACTTGTTAGCCTAGATGACGTTGCAGATCGTGTAGAGATATCTAAAGTCTTTCACTGCGACGGTTTACTGTTATGCGTCACCAAAGACAGATCTAGTCTTGTTGTTTGGAACCCTTGTTCGGGGCAAACCACTTGGATCAACCCCATGAATTCTTACCACAAATTGGACCGGTACGCTCTGGGACACGAGAAAAAGGAGAAGTACTCGCTTCGTAGCTACAAAGTCTTGAGATTTCTTGATGATTACGTCTCTAGGGTGAAGGGCCTACTTCGTGAGTTTGAAATCTATGATTTAAACTCTGATTCATGGAAGGTTGTTGATGTCAGTCCCGACTGGGATATACGGTATCATCAGCGTGGTGTGTCTCTCATGGGGAATACGTACTGGTTTGCTCACCAGAAGCTTCCACCTGCAGTACAGGGACAAGTGCGAGTGATATCAGACATTCCTGATTTTTTACTATGTTTTGATTTTACAACTGAGAGTTTTGGACCGCGTCTGCCTCTGCCTTTTCACGCTTTTTATGGAGATACTGTGACTCTATCTAGTGTCAGAGAAGAGCATCTTGCGGTGTTATTTCAACAATGTGGTGGGTGGTATACCGTGAAGATATGGATTAGTAGCAAAATTGAGCCCAATGCAGTGTCGTGGAACAAGTTGTTCTTAGCGGTTGACATGAAACCACTCACCGGTTTGGGTTTTCAGTTTCTGCATATAGGTGGGAGTTTCTTTGTTGATGAGAAGAAGAAGGTCGCGGTGGTTCTTGATAAAGACAGAGGTTGCAGAGGTAAATCTCGCCCCACTCGCAACATAGCTTATATCATTGGAAAGAAGGGATACTTCAAACAAGTGGATCTTGGCGAGTCTATAGACGCTGGTTGTTGGCCACTTGTGTGCTCTTATGTCCCTAGCTCAGAGCAAATCAAGCAAGTTGCACTACCCTAATCTATCAGCTTGTACTTGTCGTTTATTTGCTCTTATGGCCTCTGTTCTCTTTACTCTGTTCATTCTATTTTATCCAAGTTATTGCGTATCAAAATACCCCTAAAATAGTGATCAAGTCTACATTTTTTTCCTTCTTTAGCATTGCTAATTTAGCTGAAAAAGAAAGGGATCTCTGCTCTTTTAAACCCTCTTTTAGCTGTTATATTTATTACTGATCTGATCTGTCATGTAAACAAATTACAAATCCTAAGAAAGTTATTCTACAAATTTAAATTATGGGACAAACGATTGTATTGCATAGATACAGTACACGCGAAGAGAGTAATGAGAGAAGAGATAAGCCCTTACTTAGAAGTAGAGTGCTGTGCAATCTTCTGCTCAAGGGAACCTTTATCAGCTCCGACAACCTTGTCTACCTCTTTGCCATCTCTGATGAAGCAAAAGGTCGGGACGCTGCTAATGTTCCAAGATGCAGCCACGTCGTTGGCCTCGTCTATGTCAACTTTCAAGAAAACGACTCTCGGGTGCTGTGTTGCCAGGTTTGAGTACAGAGGAGACATATAACGGCACGGTCCACACCATGTGGCTGTGAAGTAAAGGATGAGCAGACGCGATGCCTTCTTAGCGGCCTTTTTCTTTGCTTCTAGTTCGCTTGTTGAGTGGATGCTAATCACTTGTCCTGTATCATCAGGGAGAAAAGATGGTCATTTCCATTTTAACATGCAAATTTCATTTTAGGTGTTATAAAAGCTTTGTGTGAATATTCTAATATACATGCAAATTGCTTTTCTCACTGTGGAGTCGCATACTTGTGATAAGCATATTAAACCTGAGGAACCAACGCTATCCAAAAGAAACAGAACGCTACTGAGGCGTCAACACACCTATCCCCTAAATTTGTTTTTGTTGGGAGGTTATGGTTAATGGTTTAGGTCTGGATTTGCAGAATTTCTCATGTAAGTAATGCACATAAAGCAATAGGCGGGATAAGCAAGCTGGTTAGCGTCCTTATCAAATGGATTTAATGGCTAATAAGAGCTTTGATTCTTAGTGGGTGCAGACAATTCATTGCAACAAGTTTCACAGATAAATCTTCCGACACAGGTTCTTTGCAGTAATTTCATGAAGTAGAGAACCTTTGAAAGATATGGATAGAATGTTTACCGTCTTTGAGTGCAGCCTGAGCTTCTCGCTCCTGCATTGATAGAATTCAAGAGCAAGGAGAAGCAAATGATCAATGAGCGTGAGATGTTTGATATGATATGAAGTTGATTATGTCAAAAGAGGTTATATTGCTACTCTCACGTGGAGAAGAATCAGGCTTATGTGCTTTCTGCTAAGAACGTAAAATTATACAAAGAGAGAGCTACACAATGGCATAATATAATTTTCAATCATGGGTATGTGTCGGTCTGACCTGGGCTTCTTGCTGTTGTTGTCTCTCGCGCTCAGCCCTTTGAAGCTCCTTTTCTTTCCTCAGGCGTTGATATTTTCTGCGGTGTTCTTCGATTCTCTTTGCATTGGGTTCAACCTGTGAAGTACACATTATGAGAGCGTACTGTTGGTACAGTGATATCACAGTGATATCAAGAGGTTTCCACAATTACCTTCTTAAGAATCGTCCCTATCTCCTCGTCGTAATCTAATTTTGAAGCTACATGTAGATCAACTGCAGCCTCTTCCCATTGGCCTAACATGGCCCTAGCCATACCTCGTGACTTGTACCCCTTAGCTGAATCAGGGTTGAACTAAACCCCAGAATAAACTAGTTTAGCTAGTTTATGGAAGAAAACCATTGGGATACAACATTACTTTCACAAGCTATACAACTATTGAGACATAAACTTGCTTTACCAATCCATATTCTGCACAAACAAAACAAGTTTATGTCAAGAGAAATGATCACCTGTAAAGCCTCGTTGGCATCGCGAATTGCAGCATTTGGCTTCTTAACTTTTAGCAACACACTAGCTGCAGGATAACAAATACTCAGAATGATGACTCACATGAAAAGAGAGAGAGAGAGAGAACTAGTAAAATTGGGTTTAGTTCAGGTTCAATCACATCAGAGTTGTCCAGTTCAACATCAGACTCCATAACATCATCATCATCATCATCATGTTTAGGAGAGAAATTTGGTTTAGTCTCAGCCATATCTTCATAATCTATTTCCTGCATTGTGGTATCATCATCTGAGTCTTGTAAGAAGAACCACTAATTAACCATAAAGATACACTTCCCAGAGAAGGTTTTTGGTAGGATCAATTCCAGACCAGGTTATTAAAAACGTAAAGCAAACGTGACCTGATAATTCTACCAATGCTCCAAAACCCAAAAAAGAAAGAAAGAAACATGAGAGTTGCGATAAGAGAGACACCGTACAGTTTTCTCAATCTTGGGAACTTGAGCTCCTAAACTGGAGGAGAAGACAGGAACGAACATCGATTAGAAGAAACTCTCACAGCTCCATGGAAAAGTCTACAACATACAATTGAGAACCATTGGAAAGAAAGAGAAGATTAAGTCACCTTCGGAGATACTCCTTGAAGAAAGCCAGAAAAGGATTTGATTTCAACTTTTCGACGAATCTTCTAAGCTCTGCTACCTGATTCGCATCCATCATACTCTCTCTCTCTCCCCGAAAATAGCTTGACGAGACTGAATCCTTCAGCTCCTTATTATGATCGTACGGTGGGAGAATCAGCCGGAGCACGGTGGTGTCTGCTCTGCTCTCTTTGCGTTATGCTGCCATACTCCAACGGCGTCCTCTACCATAATTTAAACAAATCAATTATCTTTTATGATCCAGTATACACAAAGATAACTAAAAAAGCAGATCCTTCTGTTATTTAAGAAGACACAAAATTGCAGGAATGTGGAAGGCTTCGTTATCCCATTACCTGGTCCACTGGATCAGTCAATTCAGAGAATGCATTTGCCATTTCACGGCCACAGACGAACAGCTCAAATCATTCAGTCAAATGAACCTGCAATGCTGTCGTAGAAAGAAAAGAAAAAGCAAAAAAAGAAGCTATTTACACATTGAATAGATTTCATAACATAAGATGAATGATATAGAAAATGGTGACAGTGTTGGGAAGAAAGGTAAAAATGGAGTCACTGCCAGGAAACAGGGCTCTAGCAACAACTTTACCTGCGATGTGGCTTGGCCAAAGGAGATATTTCGATTGGGTAGTCCAAGACAAATGTGGGCTGCACAAGCTTTGGCTCTATAACAACTTCAGAAACCTGAAAACGTGAATTGATTTTCAGCACATAAATTCCCAGATTTGATAGTAAAGTGTCAATTGAAGAAGCTTCACCTCATTAAGAAGATGGCCTAAGGAAGAGCAAGCTATGATTCCAGATTTGTCCTTGGGCTCAAGCACGTCTTGGAGTGCCAGCAGAACTGTGTCTTCATTCCCGATATCTTCCCCTACCTCACTGAAATCGGTTCCTGTTATCTCTTTAACAAGATTAGCTCACTGAATCGATTCAAGTTATCTCTCTGTTCCATGCACTGAAAGACTGAAGAACTGGAGTTTCAACCTCCAAATATCCAAAAGACTCAACTGTCTTGCGCATCTCTGAAACAATCTACTACAACAAAACAGAAGAAGAGGATCGTTGATCTGTAAAAATAAAATAACTCCAACAACCTTAAGTGAGTGTCAAATGGAAAATCAATTGGTACATCGTGAGGTAAGCATTTTGTTTAGAGATCGTGCACAAACGAAACTAGACGCTACTTTCGCCCTTCCCCGAAACACATCAGCCACTTCAGGATTAGCAAATCATATCAACAGAACTAGTAAGAAACACAGTGAGCGGAACCCGAATAAAACTTATAGACTTTCTTTAATGAATTAGGACCCACCGATTTACATAGAGAGAAGATAGAGCTCACCGTTGGCGGTGACGTTTATCAATATCAGTTAGACCATGACATTTGTCTGGCAGAGGAAGGAGAGATTTAGTGAGAACTGAAAAAGAATTCACACATAGAGAAAGCTCCCCTGGAAAGTTATACACACTGGTGGAGAAGCCGAATGTGACCAATGGTATTCTCCGAGTCTACTCTCATTTCGTTGGCTAAGTTGGATATTTAGTGACATCATTTCTTGCTCGAGCTTCGTGACTGGCAGTCTCTAGCGTAACTATATTGGAAAGAAGTTCCTGAGCCTGCCCAATTTTCCAGAATCATCAGTGAAAACATAAACGGTAGTTTTCAAAATGCAATCACAATAGCATGAGTTGAAGAAACACACAGGATGTGGAACACTAGAAGAAGGAGATAACTCCCAAGGATCTTTCTCCATGACGCTCTCTAAAAAGGTATGCAAATCTTATTCTTCTTGAAGTTGCAGTTGCAATCTTTTTACCTGAAACATAAACATTCTTTCAGCACTTTCCACATAATAACCACTTCTCTTATTGAGTTCAGGAAGCTCAAATCCTCTTACAGTAAGCAAGCTCTTATAAATTCAATGTATGTTCATACCTCTGGCATGGTATGCAAAAACATAATCCAGAAGTTGAGAAAAAGAAGAAGAAATGGTAACCACTTGCTTAGATTTCAATTCAAAACTTTTATCCTCTGGAGTTTGGCTATTGGTCATAATAGTAATGATAGATCATCATCATCTACTTGGGATTTTGATGATGACTATTACCAATTACCCGGACTCCGATGATGATATTCAAATGACGACATGGACCAAAAGATATACATATTGATGACATGGACCAAGAGACTGTCATGCTTGGCTTGCGGATGGTTCAATTCTCATTTGTTTATTTTGCAATTGAAAGTTGACAATAGCAATTCTCATTTGTTTTAGCAAAGTGAGCAACAATCTGACTTAGCAGTGGACAACGCAAGAAACAAAAATTGAACAAGTGACAGGAGATAGGAAAAAGACGAAATCCTTAGTTATTAGCTGATAGATAGATAGAAACGTAACAAAGATGATGATTTGACTAGCAGTTACGTTCATCTCTTACTTTCCTTTTGCGCGGTTGGTGGTTGAGTTGCACTAAGCTTGGGAGATAAGAAGAGGAGCACACAAGGGGGGGAAGAAACACTTGCGGAGTATATCCGAAATTGCCAGGTTCCCCGACATAGACATTGGGAGCTTCTCCGAGACTCACAGATTTAAAGAAACCGTCGTCTCCAATGATAAAAGCAGTGTGGTACCGGGCACTCTCGGTGTGTAGAAATCCGTCTACATCGAAAACCACGGCGACTTTCTCTTCCTCGTCAATGAAGAAGCTCCCAGCTTTATGGTCAAACCGAACAGCATCAAAACTACTACTAGTGAGTAGTGGTCTCATATCTACTTTCAAAAACTTGCTCCAGGACACAGCACTAGGATCAATCTTAGTGGTAACCCAAATCTCCAATGTTTCAATTGAGTCATCACCCTGCTGATATAGCACAGCGAGCTGTTCTTCTCTAACACATGAGAGGGTCACAGTATCTTCACTATAAGAGTGAAACGGAATAGGCAGACGCGGTCCAAATCTCTCTGTTGTAAAATCAAAACAGAGTAAGAAATCTTCATCATCTTCCTCTTCCAATCCAACGCTGGCTGGTTTGTGTATTGAAGCAAAAAAGTCACGCCCTGTCTTCTCATGGGCAAAAAAATAAGTATTTCCCTTTAAAGACACGCCGCGTTGATAGTATTCTACCTCCCAGTCGGGTCTGACGTCTAGAACCCTCCATGAGTTAGACCCAAAGTCATAGATCTCGAACCCGAAATAGTGTTTTAAATCGATTTTGTGGTTACGGTTGATGTCGTATCCCAGAGCATACATGTCCAAACTTGTACGGGGTCCTCCTATCCACCTTGTTTGCCCCAGATAAGGGTTCCACACCACGAGCCTTGATTTGTCCTTGAGGACGCATAATAACAAGCCGTCGCAGTGAAAAACGGTAGATATCTCGACTTGATCAAGTAAAGCTACCTGCTTTATAGATAGATCAACCAAGTATTCTTCCTTGCGGCGGAGATGGAATCTGACTGAACAAACCTTGGAATCCATCGTCATGAACCCCAAAAACTGCTGCCTTGATGCTTCTGCTTCACCCACAATCCAATCTTTGGATAAGGCGTCCCATAATTTGCTGGTGGATCGCACTGCCGAGTGCCGACAGGGATGTTATCGGAACCTTGGTGAGTATCTTCTCCCCTACCAGTTTCGGTGGAAGATCGCATATCGTCTTACTACTCATTCTTCCAACTTTACACAGACGCAGCCGCCTATACTCCTATATATATATATATATATATATATAACTTTTTTTTCCTCATATCTATAGTAATATTTTTTCACCAAATTTTGACAAAAAAAAAAAAAACATTTTGGAAACAATTAACATTTAATGTATTTATTTAAATATTAGTTAACAAAAATTTCAAAATTAATTATAGATAAAAGTTTAAGAAATAAGGAAGAGAGAGGTTTAGCATGACGGATCCTGGGGAACTAGCAGTATCCTAAAGAAATAGAACGCTACTGAGGTGTCAATACACCATGAGTTTCCCATTATATTATCACCTAAAATACTTTTTGTAGGGAGGTTATGGTTCATGTAAGTAATAGTGCCGGCTCAAACATTTATTAGGCCTCTGGGCAAATTTTTAAAGGTACAGTAGACCTTTTAACAAATTTTTATTTATTTTGATAAAAAGAAAAACTAATTCTATACGAAGTCTTATATTGATATATATTTTTATTTTGACCCCTTTTGTTTATTAAAAGAAAAAATTGGACCCTTTTTATACATATATATATATATATATATATATATTATTTGACCTCTTTTGTTCACACAACAAGAAAATTTGGACCCCTTTTATACATATAAATTATTATTATTGACCCTTTTTGTTCATATAAAAAAAAATTGGACCCTTTTTATAAATGTAAATTTTTTTCCCGGATCTTTGATAAGGGGCGGTCGTACTATCCATCCCTATAGTTGAGCCGGCACTATAAATAATGCACATAAAGCTGTGGGCGGGATAAGCAAGATGTCTAGCAGCCTTGTCAATTAGATTTAATGGCTAATATGAGCTTATTGAGTACAAACAAGAGTGACCAGAGATGATGTCTTTAACACCTACCGGCTGGGGAGGATCATTGTCTAGTTCAACTACATCGGAGTTGTCCAGTTCAACATCATCATCATCATGTATAGGAGAGAACTTGGGTTTTGTCTCAGCCTTATCCTCATAATCTCTTTCCTAAATTGTGGTATCATCATTCAATATGTTAAAAAAAGAACCATTAATCAACCATATAGATACATCAGCAGCCTATAAAAGGTTTTTGGTAAAAATCAATTCTACACCAGGATATTATAAACGCAAGCAAACCCAAGTAGCAAAAAATATTAAGTAGAACTTTTCATTAATAATAATTTAAAATTTTATTTTTATTTGATTTCTAAATGTTTATATTTAAATATTATATAGATTTCTAAATTTATATGCGTACTTAGTATAGCGACACAACTCAAGGCCATGAATATGGCATACCGTTTGATAAAGATCGGACCAGCCTTCTCCTGAAGTTACTCCAAAACGAATTGCCAAACATGATGCCACTATTAATTTAAATATACAACTTTTGGTTGACTTATTTCTAAATCTTAAATCGAAGCAACCAACACAGACATCAAAGCAACAAAGAGAAATTGACTTACTTCATCATCTAGCTTCGATCTTTCTGTTGTTTACTTTTTATTTTAAATCTTAAATTCTTGTTAACTTTGCTGATTAAGGCACATCGTTAAACTTAGAAACTGAGCAATTAGACAATATACTTGGTGCAGCTTATGTTCAATTCAAATTTTGTGGGTTAAACTGTCCTGAGTAAGAATCAATTAAAATTTTAAATTTCTAAAAATAGAAAGTATTTAAGAAAATAATATCATCATAAATTAACACTTTTGAGTAATATCAATAGTTTACTCTACATGTTCTAAAGTAAATAAACCGTAACCTCATGAAAACAGAAGTTAAAGCAGTAGAATATTATCATAACCTTATTTGGCTTGACAATACTAATGATGAAAGACAAAAAAAAATTTTGAAGTCTAACGCTATAAGTTGATATTCAAAGCTTTGGTTGATGTTAAACGCTATTTGGGCATCTTTTTAATTTTTAATAAGGTTTCAATGGAAGAACCAATGAAATGGTATTCTAACAACAGAGAAGCTCTCTACTTTGATAGATACGCCAAAAAATGATGGAATGTGGATATCGCCTTTGACCACATTATAATAGCTGCCATTAGTTACTCATCTTCCCATGAGACGAGTGGGCCACAAATCTACAATCTTCAAGATCTTATGGTCCATGGTAAGATATACGTACGTAAGTACTATCTAATCATTGACTGTTTTTGTTTTGTGAATTTATAATAATTGACTGGTTACTTACATACTTTATTTGTTGTTGTTTTTGCAGATTTGCTTGGAATATTTTTTGAGTCTCAGAGACGATGGTTAGAAGGGCTTGAGATTCAACTGATTTTAGATAACTTGGGTACCCTGACTCAATATTTGACGATGCCCCCAATTACGACCATCCAGGACTTTTCCTTACGTTTTTGCCCTGGGAACAAGAGTTATATAGAACTTTCATTTTATGGTTGAAAATAAGGAATGTTATTTAATCCAGATTTTGGTTAGGTTGAGACTATTTATATATACTAGATCAGGTCCGCGTATTAACGCGGATATAAGAAAAATATGTGAAATTTTAAGTTGTATTCAAAATATTAATTTTCTTTCATTTGATTTTTTTTTAAACCAGATTTAAAGTCCACACACTCCATCCTGCAATACAATTTCTTTTTATATTATTACGTGATAATAAAATTAGATTTTAATTCTATGCACTCATTCCCAATGAGTAACATTTATAATTTTCATATAAAAAAAATGCATTGTATCAAATTTATACCTTACTTAATTATTTTATAAAAACTAAAAATTAATAAAACATCTCCAAAAAACACTGTAAATTAATTTTATCTCATATTTAAAAAAGAACAATATCTTAAATATATTTGTTTCATATTTTGTAATCTCATATGTAATAGTTTTACTACTTGTCCAACATTATCATAAATTAATCAAAAATTCAAAGACGTTATTATGAGAAAATTATTTATGTAAAAGTGAGTATCTACAATCCTTTTTCTTTTATGATTAATAATTGACAGTATAAGTATTTTTATTATGGTATTATAGTAAGCAATTGTATAATTTTCTTAATTCTTTTTCTTAAAGAATTAGTAATTTAAAATTATAATTAGTATTATTTTTTTATATACATATATGAACTATCTTTTTATATTTATTAAATTATTTAAACTTTAATTTCTTATAATTTACAAATATGTTAAAAAAAAGTTTTTGTATAACACATGACAAAATCTTTAATTGTTAAATTGACACGTGTCGCAATCACATGAGTTACTAACTTGAAAACCAAGATTTATATAATAACATAACATTGAATACGCTGTCAAATCATTCACCTATTGAAAAACTTTAAAAAAATTACATTAATTTCTTCTTTTGATTATCTTATTTTTCTTACATTATGTTAACCACTAATTTTGACACATTAACCTTTATGTTAATCACTTATGTTTATCACTTATATGTATAAATTTCTTTTTATTATATGATTACAATAAATATTAATTGCAATAAAATTGCAAATATTTTCCTTATTAATTGCACATATTTTCCTATTGAAATTACTAATTTAATAGATAACTTTCCTATTAGAATTAGTGATAGACTATATTATTTTTGGTTTTATATACTTTCAAAAAAAATTGTAATCCTTTTATTTTTTATTTTTTAAAATTTTCCTACAATTATTAAATAATTTTTTTTAACACATGTCAAAATATTGTCGATATACTTGACACATGTCGCGATTATATGAATTACTAATTTTGAAAACTAAGGTTTATATAATAAGATAATTTTTTTTTCCTTTCTTTGTAATAGATTTTCTTTTGAGTACGAATTATTAAATTGAGAATAATTGTAGTAATTATGTTACTAGATTAATTATGATGGGTTTCGTTATGGATGATAATTGAAAGTTCTTAATTGTGTTTATTTGAAGATTTTTCTAACAAAACTCTCTTAGAATATCGGGGGATTATTTAATCTGTATTTCTCTTTATCTTTCTCCAATGGGTATGTCGTAATGAACTACAAATTCAATGAATGTGTATAGATGTATTTCCATAACATTATTATGGGTTTCAGTTATTATTAGTAGGATTGATGTGTATTTTTCAAGAGAGCAAGTAGGCGAGGGCAGACCTGACCTGCATGTTCGCTTTGTCTGCGGTACAACGACTCAGGACAGAAATCTGGAGAGGTTTATTTACGAAAAAATAGTACCGTGTCCGAGTAAGTTTTTAATTATATCAGATTTTATTTTAACTGTGTAGGTTAATCTGATGATTTTAATAATAAGATATTAATCAATTTATATAAAAGCAGTGATGGGACAATTTAATTAGATTTTGTGTTTGTTGAAAATACCAATAAATAAATAAATAAATAACATCGCCTACACCGAACATACAGTGCTCTTTTGTGGTTGTGTACCGCTCGAACCGGTCTTGTATTCGGGATAACTTAACCACGGCTGTAGTCATCGTAGGGAAAAAGGTATATTTCAACCCAAACAATTTAGAAAGTGTGTATTGTTTTAGAAATTACCTATGCAATAGGTTGATAAATCATTGATTTTGTGTGTTAAGAAAATTTTTTTTGTAATTATTTTATCCAAAAATATTATTTTTGATTTAAAAAATCAATGACGTAATAATTTATAAGAGCTGTAATTATAAATATTCATTGAACTTAATTATGCTATAGATAGATAAAATTATTAATTTCATGATTTAAAATATATTTTAAAAAAATTTGCCCAAATAATATTATTTGGTAAAGAAAATAATATTAATTTTGTTAAGGGTAATTTCCATAATTATAACATGGCTCGTCAGTGTCCTATTTATGCACCAAAATACACTGGCTTGTTATTTAGGTAAGAAAATACACTTTAAAAATTGTTCAGGAAAATACACTGTCTTGTCTACTAGCTACTACTATGAATTTAAAATTTGTCATTCTCGTGGACCCAAGGTACTACTACTATAAGCTCTTTGCTGTTTCTTTTTTTGTTTTTTTATATTTTTTGTTGTTGTCTTAATTAAATTATTTGTTTGATTTTGGTTAGTGTTGAGAGATCAAAGTTGGCGAACTGGTATATACGTAGTTTAGCCTAACATTTATTTTATATTTCTTCTTTTTTTTATGGTTAATATTATCACATTTTCAATTGTTTAATAGAGATCTTGTCTTTAGGTTGGAAACTTATGGCAAACAAATCGAGATTGATGGTAAAACATGGAAATTGGAGGTAACGTGTTTAATACTAATAGATCTGTGTTTGTTTTTACCAAAGAAAAAAAAAAGATCTGTTTGTTACTACGTTCTTAGTTTTTTTTTTTTTTTTTTAATACTACTAGATTTATAACCTACACGTTGTGAGGGATTATAACTTTTTAATTATTAATAAAAATCGTTGAATATAATTATAATTATTTAATATAAATATATATATATATATAGGTAAAGTTTATTTTATTAAGTGATCTATAACTTATCTATTTCTTTAAATATTTTTCACAATTAATTCTTTCTTTATTTTCCGATATACATTCGTCATCTCTTGCATCTACTCTCTTTTCACATTTTTATTATCTCACTTATAATATATTGATTATGAAGACATATCATAACTATTTTTCGCTTTCCAATAATTTTTTTACCGGTTGGGTAATCATTACTTACTAGTGTAAACATAAAAATTTTTAGAGAGTATACCCACTCTTTGTTGCAAAGTCTCTTACTACACATAAATTTTGTTTTCTAATAATAAAACTCGTTTTTATCAATAAACATCATATTATAACATCAAATATTACATTTTCTCTTAATTGTTTGACAAAAGAAAAATTATGTTCATATATATTATTTTTTTTACTTTCAAATATGTATAGTTTATTATGGTCTATATATAGTGTTCTTTTATTTTGATTCTCCTAAATTTACAAACTCATAAGATTATTATAACTTTTTAAATATGTGTATCTATCCAAAAATAGAATTCTTTATAAAGTTTAATTATAATTCTACAACCTACCACTACTATTGTAATTGTTTTTATTACAAATAGCTTTTTCAAATTTTAGTATATATTTTTTTTTTTTTGCTGTGTGTGATGTTCAGAATAAGTTTTATTTAGTATATTTTATTTCAAGTAACCTTCTACATTTCTCTTAAATATATACATTATTTTAATTTTTGAGCATTTGATTAATATATATATATATATATATATCTTTGTTTATATAATCTCTATTCATATTTTACTTTGATATTTTTATTTTTGTATTTATTTTTTTATTTTTTAGCTTTTATTTTAGTTTAAATTATTTAAAATGACTGTTTTTAATAATAATAAAATATTACACAAACAATTGAATTAATTGATGCATTAAATTTAGATTTTATGTTTTTTAATGATGTGAATTAATTTATTAAAATTGAAAATAAGAATTGATAAGGTGGATAAAGGAGAAGAGAGAAAATTTAACTTTATATATATAGATTCTACATTTTTCTGAAATATATACATTATTTTAATTTTTGATCATTTGATTAATATTTTATCTTATATATATATATAACTTTGTTTATATAGTCTCTATTCATATTTTAATTTGATATTTTTTGTATTTTTTATTTTTTTAGTTTGTATTTTAGTTTAAATTATTTAAAATGATTATTTTTAATAATAATAAAAATATTGCACAAGTAAATGAATTAATTGATGCATTAAATTTAGATTTTATGTTCTTTAATGATGTGAATTATTTATTAAAATTGAAAATAAGAATTGATAAGGTGGATAAAGGAGAAGAGGGAAAAACCAACTTTATATATATAAATGTTTCAGTTTACAGTGTAATGCTTGTTTGACCAATTATTATATACAAAATAAGAATGAATTAGTTTCTTTTTATTTTCATGTAGGGATTGTCATTAATCCGCACCGACACGCATTGTTGTGTTTTTGTGTTTGATGTCAACAACCGAAACTCATTTGCAGTCTAGCTTCTCATATGGACAACTTCGCTAGCAGGGTATACATAGCGTTCATACTATTATGTTTTTTATTTTTTAATTAGGTCCATCCAAATCCCTACGACTTTAAGTATATTGTCTTAGGGAACAAGATTGAATATTGATAAAGGCACCCCGAGTGGTAAAGATGTCCATTATCATTCCTTTGAAATTATAAGTCGATATTCAATACTTTGGTTAATGTTAAACGCTATTTGGGCGTTTTTTGGGCGTTTTCTTACTATAAGGTTTCAACGAAAGAGGCATTGGAGTGGTGTTCTAACAACGGAGAAGTTCTCTACTTTGATACATCCGCCAAAGAAGGTATGGATATTGCCTTTGACCACATTATAAGAGCTGCCATTAGTTACTCCTCTTCCCATGAGACGACTGGGCCCAAAATCTACAACCTTCAAGATCTTCTCGTCCATGGTAAGTTATACGTACGTACTATCTAATCATTGATTGTTTTTGTTTCGAGAGTTTATAATTGCATTGGTTATTTACACACTTTATTTGTTGTGTTTTTGCAGATTTGCTTGGAATATTTTTTTAGTCTTGGAGACGATGGTTAGACGGGCATGAGATTCAATTGATTTTAGATAACTTGGGTACCCTGACTCAATATGCGATGAAGACCCCTAACTACTAACAGCTAGGACTTTTTCTTACGTTTTCGTCCTGGAAACAAGAGTTTAACCATCTCGAGTGGACCAACCATTATGAAGGCAAAATACAGGTAGTAATACCATTTCTAAAAGCAGAATAGCCAAACGATTTTGGCCATCAACCCGACCATAATTAGACATTCGCAACTCGCAAGTGTTGTGAAAATTGTTTTTTTTTGTTCTTAAGTAGTCTATTATGGTATTCTTGTGTAACATATTTATATGGCATTCTTGTGTAACATATTTATATGGCATTCTTGTTCAAAACAGAACATATTTAATAGCGTGAAGTTGTTGGCGATTGTGATTTCAACGGCAAATATAGAAGCTTCAGAGAGAAGAAAAAAAAAAAAAGAAACCAAAAACCACTTGTATCAAAATTTTGAATGCGAGCTTCATTTGGTTACATGAAGAAAGAAGATAAGGAATGGAGTTGTTATCTTACTCCCACTTCACATTTCCATGCCTAAATCTTTGCACAAGCTTCTTGCAAACTCCTCAGGTTCACTCTCAAAATTGTTTAGGTCCTGCAAACCACCAATCAAGCAGCATCAGAGACTAATAGTACACAATTCATGGTTGAAATTGTTCAAGATCACCAAGTATCTTCATAATCATTACTAACTATGATACTACTATTTGTTGTCCTTTAAAAAAATATCAAAACAAAAACAAAAATTACTTTAAAAAATGGGTGAATTACTCAAATGTTACTCATTTTAGGTAATATTACCAGAATCTACAAAAAACTTTTTTATTACTAGAATGTTTCGGGTATTTTCAAAATACCCAGCGTGCCCCTGTTTTATGTTACCAGAAAAAACATTATTACAAAAATGCCATTGCCACGTCAGACGCCACGTCAGAAATCGCTGACGTGTAACCATAACTCAGCCGTAACGCGATACAGAGTATGTTGCGGCTGAGTTATAGGTATGTTGCGGCTGAGTTATCGGAAAAACATTTGAGTAAGAGCGGACGGCTGACTTATGAAAATCTGGCTGAGTTATGCTCATAAGTCAGCCAAGCGTTATGGCTGACTTATTAAATTTGGCTGAGTTATGCGTATAACTCAGCTGTAGTAATGGCTGAGTTTTCACCTGATGGTTGAGTTGTCAAGATTTTGGCTGAGTTATCGCTACGACACGGTTGAGTTGTCAAAATTTTGACTGAGTTATCACAACGACACGGCTGAGTTGCCATTTTCCGACTGGCTGAGTTATGAAAAATGGCTGACTTATGAGATGTAGTTACGGCTGAGTTATGGTAAAAAA
>NC_025699.1:9051759-9052068 GCF_000633955.1 Camelina sativa | reverse complement strand
AGCGGACGGCTGACTTATGAAAATCTGGCTGAGTTACGCTTATAAGTCAGCCAAGAGTTATGGCTGACTTATTAAATTTGGCTGAGTTATGCGTATAACTCAGCTGTAGTAATGGCTGAGTTTTCACCTGATGGTTGAGTTGTCAAGATTTTGGCTGAGTTATCGCAACGACACGGCTGAGTTGTCAAAATTTTGGCTGAGTTATCACAACGACACAGCCGAGTTAACATTTTCCGCCTGGCTGAGTTATGAAAAACGGCTGACTTATGAGATGTAGTTACGGCTGAGTTATGGTAAAAAAACTATAAC
>NC_025699.1:9036689-9049947 GCF_000633955.1 Camelina sativa | reverse complement strand
AAAAAATAGATAACTCAACTTACCACATCTTTAACTCATGAAAATTTCCATGATGTTGAATAATCTTTTGAGTTAACAATTTTACAAAGGATATACCTCAAACTTGTACATCAACCATAACACATGATTATTCAAACTCAACTTCAAAAAAATTAGTTTTGTTAGTGATTGGTAACATTTTTGAATAAAATTTAGGTCTATGTCTATTTTCATTTCAAATAATAATAAAAAATAATAATTTAGGAGAAATAAAATAACTAATTAAAAAAGTTAGATTTGTTAGTGATTGGTAACATTTTTGAATAAAATTTGAATTAAGTCCATAACTCAACTTAAGTCAATAGTAACACATGTTACCATCTATTTACTATAACACAGCCATAACTAACTATAACTCAACTTAAGTTAAGTCTATAACTCAACTTAATTTAGTCATAGCCTATATCATCTATTTACTTTCAGGTTTTTCTTGTGATAACTCAACCATAACTAACTATAACTCAACCGTCACATGACCTTTCGTTTTCCGGTAAATATTATAACTCAGCCGTAAAGTCATATATATCATCCATTTACTTTCAGATTGTTTCTTGTGATAACTCAGCCATAACTCACTATAACTCAGCCGTCACATGACCTTTCGTTTTCCCGTAATGATTATAACTCAGCCGTCACATGACCTTTCGTTTTCCCGCAATGATTATAACTCAGCCGTAAAGCGATATTTTGGCGTGAAACCATTTGTTAACCTAATAATAGACATATTTCCATTCTAAATTTAAATTTTGAGTTATAATAATTTTAATATTCAATTGTTGGAGAAATACTTTTGAAAAAAAAAATTCTAAATTTGAATAATAATTAGTTAATTATTTGCAATAATATATTGTGATAAAAAGCTCACTTTATGAATTTATTATGCGTGTGGATTTGAGCAGACACAAAATTAGTGATTTTTCGCGCTTCCCTAACAACACTTTTTGTGACATCGAGTGACGTTTTAATACTTATTAGGAATCTCACAGAACAAAAGACCCAGATATTATTTGCAATAATATCTTGTGATAAAAATCTCACTTTATGAATTTATTATGCCTGTGGATTTGAGCAGGCACAGAATTAGTGATTTTTTGCGCTTCCCTAACAACACTTTTTGTAATATCAAGAGACGTTTTAATACTTATTAGGAATCTGACTGAATAAAAGACCCAGGAAAGAAGAATACGTTTTCATATTATTGAGAAGACCCTAAACGATAACTGAGCCATAACTCAGCCAACCCTCAAATTAGAATGACTAAATAACCGAGCAAACCGAACCGAACCGGAAACTATTTTTTCCATTATTTTCGGTTAGTTATTGATATATTCGGCTTGCTATCGGTTATATTAAGTTAATCGACCTAATTTGGGNGAAAAAAAAAATTCTAAATTTGAATAATAATTAGTTAATTATTTGCAATAATATATTGTGATAAAAAGCTCACTTAATGAATTTATTATGCGTGTGGATTTGAGCAGACACAAAATTAGTGATTTTTCGCGCTTCCCTAACAACACTTTTTGTGACATCGAGTGACGTTTTAATACTTATTAGGAATCTCACAGAACAAAAGACCCAGATATTATTTGCAATAATATCTTGTGATAAAAATCTCACTTTATGAATTTATTATGCCTGTGGATTTGAGCAGGCACAGAATTAGTGATTTTTTGCGCTTCCCTAACAACACTTTTTGTAATATCAAGAGACGTTTTAATACTTATTAGGAATCTGACTGAATAAAAGACCCAGGAAAGAAGAATACGTTTTCATATTATTGAGAAGACCCTAAACGATAACTGAGCCATAACTCAGCCAACCCTCAAATTAGAATGACTAAATAACCGAGCAAACCGAACCGAACCGGAAACTATTTTTTCCATTATTTTCGGTTAGTTATTGATATATTCGGCTTGCTATCGGTTATATTAAGTTAATCGACCTAATTTGGGTAACATTTGGATTATTTATGGTTATATATTCATTTAACCGACACATAACCGGAAATAACCGAAAAAATAATTTCAAAATTTTTTAAATTTTAAAATGATTATCATATTAGTATATCCAAATTACCACCTTAAACCAAACAAAATATAACCAAAACCAAATTGTTATATTAAAACCCATAATGTTGGAAATCTGAACCCTACACCTCAAACCCTAACCCTAACCCTAACCCTAACCCCTAAATGTCATGTTTTGAATGTTTTACACATTTTGATCAGACTGTATAAAACTCAATATTTGTCTATAATTATTACTTTTTATTACTTATAATGATTGTAATATTCATTTTTTCATTCTATATTTTAATTTTGAGTTATAATAATTCTAATTTACAAATATTTCATAAGTCAGCCGTTTATGTCGATAGCTCAGCCATATCAGTCAATTATTTGAGAAATATTTTTATTAAAAAAAAAAAAAAAAATCAAATTCAAATTCAAATTTTGAATTCCTTTTAAATAAAAAATCGTTAAAATCTCATTTATTACGCGTGTTGTTCTTAACAATAAACATAATTATTGTTTGTGTCTCCCCAACAACACTTTTTGTATTCTCGAGAAGGTATATAATAAATTAATATATTTGTTGCATAACTCAGCCATAACTTTACCATAACTCAGCCAACCCTCAAATTAGAATGACTAAATAACCGACCAAACCGAACCGAAAAAAATAATTTTTCCAATTTGGTATTTTTGAATTGGTATGTTTGGTTATTTTCGGTTATATTAGGCTAATCTACTTAATTACATTATATTTTGAATTATTTATTAATCTAACCGACCCATAACCGGAAATAACCAAAAAAAATTTGATTTTAAAAAATATATTTAAATGGTAATAATATTAGTATACCCATATTACCAACTTAAACCCAAACACATTAAAACACATTAGAACCAAAACTAAAAAACAAATAATGTTGGAAATATGAACCCTACATCTCAAACCCTAAACCCCAACCCTAAGCCTAACCCCTAAAGGTCATGTGTTATATGTTTAATATTCTGGTGCGAATGTGTAAAAATCAATCTTTCTCTATAATTATTACTTTTTATTGGTTATAATAATTATAATATTCATATTTCAGTTTTACATGTAAATATTAAGTTATAATTATATAAATTTACAAATATTTCATAAATCAGCCATGTAAGTCAATAACTCAGCCATCACTTAGTCACTTCGTCGGAATTTTTTTTTTTTTATTCGAATTTTGAGTTCAATTTTTTTAATTATTTTGTATAATATATTGTGAAAAACTAACTTTATAAATTTATTACGCGTGTGGATCTGAGCAGACACATAATTATTATTTGGGTTTCCCCAACAACACCTTTTGTAATATCGAGGCAAAAGACCGAACGAAACAAAGTACATAACTCAACCATAACTCAGTTGTACATAACTCAGCCATAACTCAGTTGTACGAAGTACATAACTCAGCCATAACATATATGTTTATTTAATGTTTACTTATAATTCAGCCGTGTAAGTACATAATTCAGCCATAACATATATATTTATTTAATATTTTGGTACAGCTTTGTTAACAAAGTGTATTACAATGATTGGTAAATAAAACTTCAGGTGCATCACCTCCCCAAGCTTCATAAGGTCCAACATCAGCTTTCTCGGAGGCCAACCTCACGTCTCGATCTGTGCCTTTGGATCTACCTATAGCAAGATCAGAGCAATTTAGAATAACAAAGCTGAATATATATAACAGAACAAAATATATCTCAGAGCTTACTTGGTGAATAGTACGGAGACCAAGAGCCCCAGAAACAGAGAACTCGATCCCTGCTGCTGATTTAGCAGCTTCAAGCTGCAACCTAACAATTTTACTCTGAATCAAGACCAATATACTAAACCACGAGAGTAGATAAAAGGTCATGAAATGGGATGTAATGGCTATTGGAAATGAGAGCAGCAACAACTATATACATATGTGCTATACAAGCTCAATTTCGCAAGTACATAACTAGCAAACCTCTCATTATTTTCTTACAAAAGGGAACCATAAGGCGAAACCAAAGTAATTTTGGTCACTATCCTAGAACAAAAAAAATTCTAAACATCTTAGATGGAGGCAAAGAAAATATTATCTCAATGGTAACTTACCGAGAAGGATCAATTCTTCCATATATATATTGCAGTACACATGCTTCCAGATGGATGGTTGACGTGATAGATTAAGCTTCATCTTCTAGCAACTCGGTAGCCCAATAGCTTTTAACTTTTTCCAGTGCACCAAAGAAAGATAGAGTTCACTAGTTAGTACAAACAAAGAAAGATCATGACTACTTCAGAGAGATGCAAATATATCACACATAGAAGTCAATCCATGTACTAGCAAACATAAATAAATGCTGCAAAGCCTACAATACACAGCTTAGCCCCATCCAGCGTTACTCGTATATAATGCAGAACAAAGAGCAAGAAAGATCAAGATCATTTTACAGCGTTCTCCCATTCAACCAATTCCTTACTTTCTGATACTCTAAACGGTAACAAACATTTTGCTGATCATTCCGTCGACCTAACAGTTCAAAAATTAGACAAAAAAAAAACAAAAAGCCTCAATGAGAATTTGCAAACAACATTTGAAGAACATTGCAAGTTCATGAAATGTTATGAAGAGTTAAAACTGGTAACTAACTTACCCAGTCAAATTGCAACAAGTAAACCAAAACGCAGATGCGATTGCTAAGCACATCACCAGAACAGCACGGCGAGCCTTATCGATTTCATCAGAAGAATCGTTCACCACGAACGACTCGACCTTGTCGAGAAGCTCCGAGTCAACAAAGAGGATCTTAAATATTAAAAAAAAAATCTCAGATTTCTCATTTATAGCAAAAAAAAAAAAAAAATTTGGAGACTTTGGACATACCCAGAACGAAAATCAACAGGATGAAGTAATTCGTGCTATAGCTGAAACAGAGATGAATCAAAATTAACACATAGGGTTTGCAAACACGAATACGCACATATATAGAAAAAGAGGGTAAAGAGTAAAATATACTAGTAGAGATTGCATTTGAGACGGCTCATCCATTTAGAGAAAGATCGAGGAAAGGCGAATCTGGAGAAGAACTCAGCCAAGGAACAAGGACTCGTCGACCATTCAACCTCTCTTAGAGCCTCCGAGAATCTGAAGGTAATTGGCGTAATTCAAGCTCGTAGCTGTAACTCTGACTCTCACGGCTGTATCTGATTTCAAAGGCGGGATCGGATGGGTCTTGCTCACCTCCACCGGCGATTCTGGACTACCTGGCTCCGTTGCCGTCGGATCTCCCAGTTCTTTTTTTTTCCGGATTATAAAGACTAGAACCTTTTCAGTTTCCCTCTCATTGATATAAACAAGAACTATCGATTTATTCTAAAAAAACTGTTTAATGATGTGGTCAACCAAAAATGATGTGTATTTTAATTTGCTGATGTGTATTTTTTTTTTAATTTTTTACTTAAAATCGAAAAACAAAACTTAAGGGGTAAATTGTAATTACATTCAAAACACTAAACATTTGAGTAATTTTCAAAAGATTTATAGATATTAATAATAAACCAACTTTTGGATAACATTTCAGTAATTCTTTCTTAAAAAATTACGTGTGCATTGTTCTTTTTTTTCGACCACATGTGTCTTTTTATTATACTACTATTTGTTATTGCAATCAAAAGATATTTTTAAAAAAAAACTAAAATTGTTCTTTTTTTTACAACATGTGTGTCTTTCTAAAACAACAATAAAATTACTTGTTTGTTTTGTAGTCATCAAGGATCACTGAAATAACTAAAAAAAAAATTGTTCGTTACATAATTGTTGTCTTCTACTATAGTTTTTTACTATAGATTTTTCAGAGTGCTAAATTAGATATATATATATATATATATATGTACAAAATTATATTCACTTGTTATTCTAGTATTTCAAATTTGGATAAAACGATTAATTATTTATCCTTTTTTTTTCATATTTGCACAAACACAATATAATCTTTCTTTTTTTCTCTAACATTCACGTACGTTTATAGTTAGAGAAATAATATATAAAGGAAACAGAAGCGAAACAGTTCCATTGTATGAATCATACAAATGCGAGCTTCAGCCTTACGTGATATATACAAAAGAAAAGAATAAAGAAACAAACAAACAGTTTCTACTGATTCTCTCCCAAGTACATGTCTGTTTTGCTCTCATAAGTTCCATTAGACCAAAATCTAGTGAACAAAGTATACACTATCGTATATATATATATAAGCTAAGAAGAAACTCAGTGTAGCCAGAGAATAAAAAAAATTAACTGAGAAACTGAAAGGCCGCCATTGAAATGCAAATAAGGGTGTGGAGTAGTCTAAAAGCAACCTTCATCTTACTGTAGATGACATTAGGTTGCAGAGCTCAGAGAAGAACTAATGCATTCAGACATTGATCTGCGACAATCTGTCGATGACTTCTTGTCTACGCAATATGGCGATACGCTCGTGACCCTGCAGAACGCACACACGAATCAGGGAAACTATTGAATTGTGTATTAATGTGAAGAGTTTGTTGTGTATACCTTTCTTTGCGTTTTTCTAAAAACCTAGCCAGAGATGCTTTGCGAGCCAGGGGTAAAGCAACTACACAATAAATAGATTGATGTTACAGCAATAGAATTACTACTAAGCTATGTTCGAATTTAGTATCAGGGATATATGACTCTGTGTTTACCTGTTGGAGCCATTACGCTGGTAGAACCTGAAACAGCTACTGAGCAATTGATATTGGATGCGTTAGTTTGGTTGTCGTGACATGTTGATGTCAAGCCTCTTGTTAGTTTTGCTGCTCCAACTCCATTTGTGCTACTTCCAGCTTCAGGACTAAGATAAGATATCGTAGGCATGAAGCTAGGAGGCATAGCTGAAGAATCAACAGAGGCACGAGTATGATGGACCGCATGTTGATGATGAGTTTGAGGTGGTGAAAAGGCTTGAGGCATAGGAGAACCATTCCCAGCTAACAACATTATCGCCTTTGCCTGAGATGGAGGAAATGAAAGAATAAAGCAAATGAGTAACCATACTAAACTAATAAAAGAGATGCATACATGGAAGAAGATGATTGAGTTACCTTTTCAGGAGATATGTCATCGTAAACACAAACCGAACCGGCATAAAAGATCGTCAACTGCGCAGGTGCCCCTATTGGCTTGGAAGAAGATCTGATAAAACAAGTCTTTAATTAGTCAACTATGAAACTGTAGAAAGAGTTTATGTAACCACAAGATATGATATGATGACTTATCAGAGAAGGGAGAAGCAGTGGGTACCTAATATCAGTTGTCCCTACAACGGCGCCGGGAGGAGGAAGGATTGAAATAGGAGGTGCCATGATAGGAACTCCTATCAAAGGTTGTGAGTTATTACTGTTGCTGATGAAGCTTCTTCCTCCTTGTGCATAATGATGAGACTGGAAACCCGGCATGGACATGGAAACTGCATTAGTTTCTTCCTGTTGGTTGGAATTTGGGAACATTCTTACTCCCTGAGAGCAAAAAGCCATAACAAATGTGTAAGGAACTTGTTTGGACGAACTTATCTAAAAATGAGAAGCTTAGCTTACGGTTGAAATGAATCAGTTATTATATTAAACCAAGATTACATCCATGCATCCAAAAAGGCACATGACATGATAGATACCTGTACAGAACTGTAAGGAGCTTTGCGGTTTGAATCATAAACATCTGCAACTGATGATGGCATGAAGGAACCAGAGTGCGGCAGATGATAATTTCCAGACTTTCTATGTCTCTCTTCTTGAGATGATGGCCTGAAAGATAGAAACTGAGAAGAAGCAGCAGAGACTTTGTTTGAGAACGACCAGTTCATTCCTCCTCTGTTGGGAGCTACAAAAGAAAAAAAGGAAACAATCCGACTTTTATCAGTTTAAAGTCAATCTGTTAACCATAAATGTCTCGAGATCTTACATTAACAAACACCGAACCCAAAAAAAAAAAAATTAACCAACAATGTACAGAATCTGATACTGTTGACAAATTCAACGAGGCAAAACCACTTTTAGAAAACCGTGTCTAATTTATTATTAAAAAACATTTATTCAAAGTCATTGTACGAAACTAGAATAATTTAAAACTTTTATTTTGGTTTTTAAGTTAAAGAGAGATTCAAACATTAAAAACTAAACACACCCACATGTCGATGCACTACTTTTATGGAATGGCACGTTTTTGGCTTATAAAGAAAACAAAGTCGAAATAATGGTGAGAAACTATACATTTCACATTATTGGTACCCTTGATCAACACACAATCAAATATTCAATCATCTTATAAACTAACCCAACTCTAACTTTGAAGTATTAGTATTATTTAAATCTTCCACCTACTACCAACCGTCTCTATATTTTAATTTCTTATATTAATCCCTTCTTTTCCAACATTTTACGTATTCGTTTTTTTTATAAATAAACTAATTAAAAGTATATCTCAGACAATTATAAGTCCCTTTCAAATAAAATATCCCTCTTGTAAAAAAAAAAAAAAAAAGGTTACCGAGTTTAAACCTAAGACAACGTTTTACACAGGGATTTTTCTAAAATAACAAAACTAGTTTCCTAAAATCCAAATGATCCACACAGTTCATCTCCCGAGACAATGTTCTGCTCTGAGCCAAGAGACAAACTGACAACTCTCAGTTCCCGAGCAAGCCATAAAAAACACAGGGTTCCAAAAACCCAATCTAGTTCTATTAGTAACTCCTAAGTCCTAAGTCCTAACGCATAATTGTTCCAGATAATTACAAAAAAAGATCGACTATTTGGTTTGGGAAATTAAAGCTAACAGAGAGATTTGGAAAAACATAACCAAATAAAGATTGATTCATCAAAAGAAGAGGAATATTAATAATTCAAAAACCTGAATCTCTAGAGCTTTCGCTGGTTTCCTCCTTGACAGTGATCGGAGAATTTTTCGAACCCAATCCCAATAAATCCCTCTCCATCTATACAATAAAACCGTCACAACCGAATACAAAAAAATAACTCGATCTCAAAACCCTCGCCGATTAAAACGCGTGTTAAACGCCGGAATCAAAACAGATACAGCTTCGGCGCCGGGGGGGGAAAGAAGAAAGAGAATAAAGAGAGACTTTTGAGGGAGAAAATGAAAAAACGTGGAATGAAGTTAACAACACATCATTCATTACACAGCGATTCTTCGTTTTTATTAACAAATCGCATGCGACATGTGAATTGTAACATTAAATTAATTTCAGTTTTAAGATTTTTATTTAAGAAAAAACAAAAAAGATTCCTTTCTCTCTCATTTCCTATTGGTGCAAAAACCAGCTTACAGGTTGTCACCGGATATAGTCGGTCAAAAGACACGTGCATCGTCGTGCAGTGTGTGGGCGTTTCTTTTGGTGGTCAGACACGTGTCGAGGCACGTGCGTTATTTTTTTCTTATAACGTGAATCATTCACGAGGGAGATGCAAACCGGCTATCTTTATTTATTACTAGTAGTACTTTTTTATTACAAGAAAAAACACTTTGTTTTTGTCGGCTAACGCGCGAAATAGATCGCGTGAGTTGTAAACTCGTTTTGTCTCTCACCGCTCAATCTAATTTAGTACTTCTTCTGCTACTACTTTCGTGCACGTTCTCTCTTGACCAAAGATAAACATATGCACGTTGCGTTTTTGGCAAACAAAATGTTTATGTATCCTCTGTTTTTTGTTTTTTTAATCTTTAACTAACCGGGTGGTACGAATTGTTAAAGACTATAATTTCAAATCTAACTTTCATAAAATGATTTTAAAACACAAATCTAAAAATAATTATTGCAGAATTTGTATTATAGTTCCACAACTCAACATTATTAATCTAGTATTCCCATGTGATGTGTCATTATACTCGAATATTCAATCACTTTTTAATTTATTATTTTTGTCAGTGTACTTTATTAATAGCATACGAGTATTATATACAAGTTTGTTGGGCTAATTTGTAAGTTGCTTAAAACTAAACTTGTTATAATATTAAGGTAAAAATTGCTGGTACCAAAAGTAAATGGTTCTTTAATGTAAAAATACTACTAAAACCACTCGTTGACATCGTTTTTGTGTATTAATAGATGCATGTGGTCCGGGGGAGGAAATTACGCCATTTCCTGCGTCACTTTTCTTGTTTAATTTAGTATTTAGTAAAACTATACTATATATAGCAATGTTTTAAAACGTATTTAAGTATTTCATAATATAGTGATAAAGTTTTATAATTGTCTTTTAAAATTGAAAACCACCAACAAAACAAAAGTATACTATATAAAATGGAAAGCAGTCAAGCACAACAACTTGACCATGTCTACCACGATAACATTTCTGAGTCTAGGGAATTGAATGTGTAGCATACGTCATTTTCTCCAGCCTTTATTTTATCTATTTCTTGCTCTTTTTTATATATATCACAATAATATCTAGTGGATTAATAGGACAATACCACAATGCAGTTTAAACATTTTAATATACACAAATATTCCATATAATAGATCAGATCAAAGTGGACCTACAGATGCGAAAATTAAATCAAAATGATGCCATCAACGTTTCCGTCACGCTATGATCCACATACAACACCCAAATTTTTATTTTTTTTTCACCACAACACCCAAATTTAATTCTGGTTTTACATACTACAAAAGTACAAATAAGGGATTATATGCACGACAAAAAAAGGGGATTATATCTAATATATATTGCTAAACAAAATATATGCAGGCATTATGGAAAACGGCGGGAGTATATCTAGAAGAAATGAATTATCAGAAATTCAGAATAAATGAACAAACAATAAAAGAGTCGGATATCAATTAAGGGATATCCGGATATGATAACAAAATCAGTAATAACAAAGAGAAAATCTAGGGACATATGTATATATGATATATAAAAGCATCTAACCAGATTTGGATCGACTTGAGTACTTGCAATATTATTTTGTTTTTGTTTCTAGTTTGGTGCTTCAATGGATCATTTGATGACTCATCCTCGTTCTCGTCGAGTCAGATCCAGAAAAGAGGCTTGGTTATTCTATTTGTTAGCTAAAGGCCCTCTAGTCTTCATGTTCATGGCATTTCTCTACTGGTGTTACATGTATGTTAGTTGTTGGGAGATCCAGAACTAGTTACTATTCCGTGGCTTGTCCCTATCTTTTATCGACTCGTCAGCCTAATTACGGCCTTACTTACTGCCTTTACACCGGATTGATAATATCCGTAATTATTTACCCTGATATACGTTCGAAGCTGCGAAGATTCTGGGGCCAAAATGAATCTCCGCTCTTGAGATTATACAGAAGTTAGAGAGAGTTTAGGAAAAGACGAAGAAAAAGTTTGTCCAATCTGTCTCGAAGATCTCACTATAGGTTTTGGTTATGTAAGGCTAAGAGATTGTATGCACAAATACCATCGTGATTGCATTGATCAATGGCTTTCGAAATTCGAAGAATAATGCATGTTGTCCTACATGTCGTGCTTTTGCAAAATTACAAGCGGTTTACCTTTGACTTAGATTATCCTGCTAATCTTCTTTTAAACAATTTTGTATATTTTCATATCCATCAATTTGAGTTTTCAATATGATGATATCGAATTCAAAATCTCATCGATAGAACTCTTTGAGTAATGAAAAAATATTTAGCTAAATGAAAAAAAAAACAATGCAAAAAAGATTATAAAATAAAATAAAGCAAAACGAAAAAATAACCTCAAAAACATTTATAAATTGGAACATGAGGAGTAGTAGAATATCTGAATATGTACTTCTTTCTTCTTTAAAGATGTAATTTACATTTAATAAAAGATAAGTTTAATAATGGCTTATCCGCCTGTATACAAAGCTTACGTAACGTAACAAATCTGGTAGATTAGACTGGAATGACAGTAAACAAATATTGTCAGACTAACTCGATTCGAAATGTTGGTCTGAAAGTAAAGAGAAGTAGATCAAACTCTTCTCGAACTGTCTTGATCTCTTGTGTGACTTGTGAGTTCGTTTTGTTGCCTCCTTGACATGTCGCCACTAAAAAAATAATGCGAAACAAACAGCTCTAATTATCAATATGCAAGACCGTTCTAATATAGGCCCAAAAGCCCAAATATATGGACCGCACGAAGTTGGAACTACATCCATCAAGCCATGCACATCTTTGTAGATCAGCTGCACTTAGAGAAAACATAAAGATCGTTTTCTTGTTTACTTTTGTTTATGTGGATTCATGTGTTATTTGTGGTTATTAAAGTAACAATATAAAGGGTTAATTAAATTTTCAATGGTGGTGGATATGAAAATGAGTTGTGTTTTTGTTAATAAATTAATTAATGATTTCAACATATGTAAATTAATTATGGTTTCTCAAATAAAAGAAAAGGGTAATCAAAAGTCAAAATATAGTCTAAAGACTCTAAACCAGTATTGACCGTTTTCAATTTTCTAGTAGTAAAATAATTAAAATCAGTAAGCACTCCTGAATCTAGGCTTCTCCTCCACTACAGTTACGCCTTCTTCTTCTTCTTCTTCTTCTTCTTCTTCTTCTTCTCTTCTTCTTCCTCGTCGCTTCCTCAAATCTCTAACCTCGAAAACATCTCCAGAGAATCATAGAGACCCATAGAGCAAGAGAGAGAGAGAGAGAGACAATTGTTATATTGAAGTCGGAGTGTTGAAATTGACAACTGGATTTTATGGTTGGATTTGGTGTGTAGCGTGCGATTAGGTTTTGAATCGATCAAAAAAAAAAAAAAAAATGGTATTCAAGAACAAGCTCTTCTTCTCTTCGAAGAAATCTGGATCTTCTAGTCCCGATAGCTCTAATAGTCCCAGATCTGTTGGCTCCAACTCTCCGATTCGATCAGATAAGAAGAAGTCTAAATCCGCTTCCAAGGATGAACCTCCGATCCCTAGTCCGAGTTCCGTTACTGGAGTTGGTTGCAAACAGACGCAGGTTAAAGATGGTTTGAAGAAGAAGGATGGTTCATCCAAGGGCAAACAAGTTTCATCTGAAGTTCAAGCTCACTCGATTGGGAAATCGAACTTGTCTCCTAGTTCTGAACCGAAGAAGAAACCTCCGCCGACGGAGGTCAAGGAGGGACCTGCTTTTGTTTCTCCAATCATGGCTTCGTCTCTGGGATTGAACCGGATCAAGACG
>NC_025699.1:9002818-9030007 GCF_000633955.1 Camelina sativa | reverse complement strand
AAAAAAAAAAAAAAAATGGTATTCAAGAACAAGCTCTTCTTCTCTTCGAAGAAATCTGGATCTTCTAGTCCCGATAGCTCTAATAGTCCCAGATCTGTTGGCTCCAACTCTCCGATTCGATCAGATAAGAAGAAGTCTAAATCCGCTTCCAAGGATGAACCTCCGATCCCTAGTCCGAGTTCCGTTACTGGAGTTGGTTGCAAACAGACGCAGGTTAAAGATGGTTTGAAGAAGAAGGATGGTTCATCCAAGGGCAAACAAGTTTCATCTGAAGTTCAAGCTCACTCGATTGGGAAATCGAACTTGTCTCCTAGTTCTGAACCGAAGAAGAAACCTCCGCCGACGGAGGTCAAGGAGGGACCTGCTTTTGTTTCTCCAATCATGGCTTCGTCTCTGGGATTGAACCGGATCAAGACGAGATCCGGACCGTTGCCTCAGGAGAGGGTTTTCAATTATAGGAATGATCCAGCTACGAGCAATCTTTCGAAGATGGGTGCTGATGGAGACTTGGGATCAGGTTCAGCTACTTCTGGCTCTGGTAGTGGCAATAGAAAGAAAGAATCTGGGAGTAGCAAGCTAGGTTTAGAAGAGATCATGGGTCGCACTCGGCCGAGTGACGCTAATAGTGATCGTGATAGTATTTCACCTGATACTGGACCACCGAGGAGCCTCAGCCCTACTTTGCCGCCATCAGGATCTCGATTGCAAAATGCTGCTTCCTCATCCGGAACTGGTATGTCCTTACTCCTTAGATTCTAATAACAGTTGGTGTGGGAAACTATGTTTTCTGTCTTCATCCTTTCCGTTGCTTTGATGTTAAATGGGAACTAAGAGAGAAATACGCATTGTTAGCTTGCTGTACTGGTAATTTGATGTTAGTATATGTGCCCGTCTCATCCCTGATAATCTTGTTCCTTGTTCTGCCTGTTATAAGTATGTTAGCTTGTAAGATATCATAGGCTTGCTACTTTTAAGTATCTTCATCTGTGTGTTGATAACTGGAGCTTCATCACTGCATAAACGCATCTTACACTGTACTATGTCCAGATAAGTTTTGCCTTTTCAGTTCTTATTTCTCAAGTTTTCTTTTATTGGTACTTCCCAGGTCGCTCTGAGATGTCATCTGGTCGCTCTGGCCCTCTAAGAAATTCAGACTTTTGCACCCCAGAGGTACCTCATTCTCCATCACATAATTTTCTTAAGTGGTTCTTCCTATGTGTATTAGTTTTAACTTTCAAGTGATCTTGGTGACTTGACATTTATCTTTCTAGAATTCATATGAATGGGAAAATCCCAAAGAGTCAGAGTCACCACGTTATCAAGCCTTACTTCGTATGACAAGTGCTCCACGAAAGAGGTTTCCTGGTGACATCAAAAGCTTTTCTCATGAGTTGAACTCAAAAGGTGTACGTCCCTTTCCATTATGGAAGCCTCGTAGGTCGAACAATGTGGAGGTATTCTAGAGCCCCTTATCTCTATTAACCGCTTTGTGATATTTTTGTATGCAGAATCTAACCATCTGTCGTTTCTAGGAAATATTGGTTTTGATTCGGGCAAAATTTGATAAAGCAAAGGAAGAAGTAAACTCTGACCTTGCAGTATTTGCAGCAGACTTGGTGGGAGTTCTTGAGAAAAATGCAGAAAGCCATCCTGAGTGGGAAGAAACGTTTGAAGATTTGTTAATTTTGGCTCGAAGTTGTGCTATGACTACTCCTGGAGATTTCTGGCTTCAGTGTGAAGGCATAGTTCAGGATTTAGATGATAGGCGTCAAGAGCTTCCTCCAGGAGTCCTTAAGCAGCTTCATACTCGGATGCTTTTTATCCTTACCAGATGTACTAGATTACTTCAGTTTCACAAGGAAAGTTGGGGGGAGGAAGAACAAGTTGTACAACTACGTCAGTCAAGAGTCTTGCATTCTATAGAGAAAATACCTCCTACTGGGGCGGGAAGGAGTTCCAGTGCTGCTAAGGTCTTAAAGGTACCATCCACCAAGAAAGCTTATAGTCAGGAGCAGCGTGGTTTGGAGTGGAAGGAGGACGCTGTTGTACGCTCAGTGCCCCCTCTCTCTCCGCCTGAAGATTATTCTCTTAAGGAATCTGAATCTCCTACAAACATTGATAGAATGTCTTCCTGGAAGAAACTTCCTTCACCAGCACTGAAAACTGTGAAAGAAGCGCCAGCGTCAGAAGAGCAGAATGATATCAAAGTTGAACCTCCAAGTATAGCGCCAGCGCCTGTTGCTATTCTCAATTTTCCTCCAGCAAAAGATTCTCATGAACAGTCCTCCAAGCATCGGCACAATATTTCTTGGGGTTACTGGGGGGAACCGCCCGTTATTTCGGAGGAAAGTTCAATAATGTGCCGTATCTGTGAGGAGGAAGTTCCCACGACTCATGTGGAAGATCACTCCAGAGTTTGCACATTGGCTGATAAATATGACCAGAAAGGACTGAGTGTTGATGAGCGGCTGATGGCAGTTGCTGGAACACTTGACAAGATAGCAGAGACCTTCAGGCATAAGGATAGCTTAGTAGCCGCAGAAAGCCCAGATGGTATGAAAGTATCCAATTCGAATTTGACCGAAGAAGCTGATGTTCTCTCCCCAAGGTTGAGTGATTGGTCGCGAAGAGGGTCAGAAGACATGCTTGACTGTTTCCCAGAGTCTGATAATTCAATTTTTATGGATGATCTGAGAGGTTTACCGTTAATGTCATGTAGAACCCGTTTTGGTCCCAAGTCTGACCAAGGCATGACAACTTCATCTGCCAGTAGCATGACTCCTAGATCCCCGATTCCGACCCCTAGGCCTGATCCAATTGAAATGATATTAGGAGGCAAGGGTACATTCCATGATCAAGATGATATTCCGCAGGTTTGTAATGGATGTGGTCCGTACTCATAATTTTTCTTGTCTTTTGTTATTAAAACACATCTGATAAAATAACACTTAATAACCGGATGACGCAGATGAGTGAACTTGCTGACATTGCAAAATGTGCAGCAGATGCCATTCCGGGTGATGATCAATCCATTCCATTCTTACTTTCTTGTCTTGAAGATCTGAGGGTTGTCATAGACCGCAGAAAGTTTGATGCACTTACAGTAGAAACTTTTGGGACTCGCATAGAAAAGTTGATTCGGTAAGCTCATCGATGCTACTTTTGCATGCATATACATCTATACTCTGAAAGATGCTTTATGGTATTCTAGAACTGTTCTCATGTCAGCTGGAATTATAAAGAGTTCACTTCAGAATTTGTTTTTTAAGTATAATATTCCTGATTATGTAGGGAGAAATATCTGCATATGTGTGAGCTAATGGAAGATGAAAAAGTTGACCTACTAAGCACTGTAATTGATGAAGATGCTCCTTTAGAAGATGATGTTGTTCGGAGCTTGAGGACTAGCCCAGTACATCCGCGAGACCGCACATCCATTGATGATTTTGAGATCATAAAACCAATAAGCCGGGGAGCTTTTGGGCGAGTGTTTTTGGCAAAAAAGAGAACAACAGGAGATCTATTTGCAATCAAGGTAAACGATTTGGTGCTTTTGTTCTCTTTTCAATTCTTTTTCTTTTGTTACAAAAGATTCTTCTTTTTATTGTTAGGCTAATGTGGGTAGCAAAATCTTTAGTAGTGTTTTCTCTAATCTTGTGTTAAACGTTGGCCATGCTCCACAGGTTCTGAAAAAGGCAGATATGATCCGTAAGAATGCAGTTGAAAGTATACTTGCTGAACGTGATATACTGATCAACGTTCGCAATCCCTTTGTGGTGAGCAGGTCTAGCCTTTAAGCATTTTCTAAGAAGAGAGATTTACTTCTTTTAACATTACTTTGTTTTGATCAGGTTCGTTTCTTCTATTCTTTCACTTGTCGCGACAACCTGTATCTCGTAATGGAGTATCTGAATGGAGGGGATCTGTATTCGTTGTTGAGAAATTTAGGTTGCTTAGAGGAAGATATTGTCCGTGTATATATTGCCGAAGTTGTAAGTTCTGCATGTTTATTTTTATTAACAGTATATTCCATAGAGCTCTCGAAAGTGATTTCATGATGAATTTCTATGTCAGGTCCTTGCTTTGGAATATTTGCATTCTGAGGGTGTTGTTCACCGTGATTTGAAGCCAGATAATTTGTTGATTGCGCATGATGGTCATATAAAGGTATATTAAGAGTTCATCTGCCACCTTTAGAAACTTGTGGGTAGTGTTATCATTTATTAGTCCTTTCGAATACCTCTTCTGTCTTGATGTTTGAGGTTTACGAAATGTAGCCTTTGCACGTTAGAGAGACTTAAATTAAGACCCTTGATTTCTTTCTTGTATTGTATCTGAGCAGTTGACAGATTTCGGTCTCTCTAAAGTTGGTCTCATCAACAGCACGGATGATCTGGCTGGTCCTGCTGTAAGTGGGACGTCACTGCTTGATGAGGAGGATTCGCGATTAGCGGCATCTGAGGATCAGCTTGAAAGGCGCAAGAAACGGTCGGCTGTCGGTACTCCTGACTACTTAGCGCCAGAAATTCTTTTAGGGACAGGGCATGGTGCGTAAACTTTTCTGATCTTGGTGTCTGCTTGTCTTTTATTCAAAATTGTTTGTTTAGTAGAATCATTGGTACTCAGGTGGGATTGGTAATTTTAAGTAGGAAAAAAAAAACTGCTTCTAGTTCATTTCTGCTCTACTACTCTTGTTGGGTTATATGCTAAGTACGCTGGACCAATGACTTCCATGATATATCTTGCTCTAGGCCTGTCTGGCAGTAGTTTCAGATAAATATGTTTCGTTGATCACATCCCAAGACTGCAAAAAATGTTATATACTTGCATTATCATTCAGGTGCAACTGCGGATTGGTGGTCTGTTGGCATCATTCTGTTTGAACTCATTGTGGGAATTCCACCCTTCAATGCGGAACATCCTCAGGTCAGAGACTAATCATTGCTTTGTTTCTTATTTATACTTTGCTAGAGGAACATGTGTTTTCTCAAACTCGTGGGAACTAAATTTCATACTTGGGTGGTCTTTATATGCCATGTGTATTTTTGTATTGACTTCTCAACACCTCTAAACTTTTATTTGAAATCAGTACCAGTATGTATGTTGCTATAGACTGTGCTTTTACTTTCAGTTTCTAACATTTGAATATGCATTTTCTTTGGTTTATTGTAGCAAATATTTGACAATATTCTCAACCGTAAGATACCATGGCCTCATGTTCCAGAAGAAATGAGTGCTGAAGCCCATGATATTATAGATCGGTAAGAGATATTCTACCTTACACAATATTGAGTATTAACTCCAAAGAGAACAAGACAGGTTATATTGTCTTTTACATCACGTCGTCTTCTTTTGCTAGATTTTTAACAGAAGATCCTCATCAGAGACTTGGAGCTAGAGGGGCGTCTGAGGTAAAGATGGATGTCTTTTTCTGTGATGAATAATTCGAACAAGTTGTAAACTGTTAATGTCATTAATTTCATAACTCAGGTCAAGCAACATATCTTCTTCAAAGACATCAACTGGGACACACTAGCAAGGCAAAAGGTGCATTTATATATCTTATCCTTTTAAAGACATAAGCTTTGCTATTTGATGCCTTCTTAAAGCTTAACGCTAGTTTGCTTTAGGCTGCATTTGTTCCGGCTTCAGAGAGTGCAATTGACACAAGTTACTTCAGAAGTCGCTACTCATGGAACACATCGGATGAGCAATTTTTCCCTAGTGGTGACGTTCAAGATTATAGTGATGCAGATAGCTTGACTAACAGCAGTGGTTGCTCGAACGATCATCATGAAGAAGGGGAGGTAACATCTGCTAGTCCACCCTTCGATTTTTATATCCTTAGAATTAGTCGGAAAACTATCATTAATGTTCGTTGGATGTGCACTTTCCTTGAACTGGATCAATGTTGCTACACAGGCTGAAGAATACGAAGGACACACAGAGTTTGAGTCTGGCGTACCTGTAGATTACTCTTTCAGTAATTTCTCGTTTAAGGTACTAACTAACTCATGATTGACCTGTTAAGATCTAATGTTGTTCAAGTTGCAATTGGTTGGTGGTGGTTTATATAGTTGTTGATAATTCAAAATCCAACTTTCGTTTTTTGATTAATCTATGTATTGGTTTGTGGCAACCGGTGTACTGTAAGTTATGTTAGCTGGGGAAGAGTTGGAAGTATGGAGATGTTTTAGGAACCATAAGGGGACTGATTGATAGTCTTTGAACTTGTCGTTTCTGCCTCCAGACAACTTGAAATCTGGCGTGTCTTTGTTTGAGTGGTTGGGTAATAAGAACACAATGCATAGCATTCTGAGTTTTCTCTCCTTGATGGTTTTGCAGAACCTCTCTCAGTTGGCGTCTATCAACTACGATCTTCTGTCCAAAGGCTGGAAAGATGAGCCACAACCAATTCCGCATCACAAGTAACATTCAGTTTGTGGATGTTTTTTTCTCGATTCCTTCGGTGTTATGTGAGTCAGTGTAATGAGTACTCTGCCATTACCGGCGTCGTTTGTATACTCTGTAAATGTAAGTCATCCGTTTCTGTTGATTACCTTGTTCATCACAAAGTCAATCTTGTAATCTCCATTTGGGGTGACAATTTTAAACATGTTTCAATGTGTTGTATCTGCAGAGACAGGAAGAGAGAAAACAAGAAAAAGAAAAAAAAGAAGAGAGAATGGATATTGGAACATTATGGGACGCAAACGCAGCAACAAACGTGATGTATCGGTACTTTCCCCATATTTCTATAATCACTAGGACATGAGAGTGGTGAGGTAGCGTTTGCGTTTTGAGTAATCAGGGGAAGCCATCGGTCTATGTAAAGGATAAGGGAGAGTTCACAACCTATTTAACCTTTAACTAGAAGCGGACCCGCGCGGGGGAATGTTCACAGAACATAAATTCATAATGGATTGGTACATGTTATATTTTTATTTCATGCTCATTATAATATATATTTTGTTATGAGTTTGGACATTGGATAAAATAATAGAAGGAAAAAAAGAAAGTGAACGATAATATACTGAGTTTTGATAAAATAAAATAAAAAGATAGAATTTTAATATTTTCATGAATTTGGATAAAATTAAATAATGAAAAATGTATTAATTTATAAAAATAGATATATGTAAATATTGTGTTAGTAATTAAATTTGGGATTTTTGATAAAAAAATTAATATAAACATAAAAGAGTTTCCAACTAACTTTTCTACATGTTCTGCCCCGTTGTAAAATTACATACATGTTATGACACGTTGCAAAATTGTATACACGGGATATATGTATCCACACAAAAAAATGTTTCAGAAAATCTATAAATTATGGTTAGTTTTTTAATTAAAAATTGAAAATTTTATAAGAATTTCTGTTAAGGATCCAAACGAATTAGATAAACTTAAAATCAGTAGGAGTAAATTAAATTTTTGTCATTTTCTTGGTTTCATGGTTAGAAAACACTTATTTAAAAAGCATTTCATATTTTTTTTTTAAAAAAGCATTTCATGTAATAAGTCCTAGTTTTTACTATCAAATGATTCCTAGTTTATTGTAAAGTTTCTTTTAAACACTTTACATAGAAATATATGTCTGATTTTTTTCTATTGAAGTATTTTGCTGTATGTAATCTCAACAATTTAGTTTAGTGGGCTCTTTAGTATTGTCTTATAAATAATCTTAATGGACTAAGTTAGGCCTTTTCGTAAAATTATTCAATTTAGCATTAAACTAAACAATTTTTTTTTTAACTCCCTTCGACAAAATCGAGAAACCCAAATTCTAAACCAACCTTTTCCATTCTTCATCACTTCCCTTCAATTTTGTTTTTCGATCCATGTCAATATTGAACAGGTCTTCATATCAATTATTTCAAAACATGGTAATTTTCTATTCTCTTTTTTGAAGAAAGCATAACCTACCACAAATTCGAAATCGGGAAAACGCTGCTGCAGCCAAAGGGTTTATATGTACAGATCGGCAATTAATAATTCAACAAAATCACTTTGGCTTTACTGAATTCAAAGAGTTACGAACCAATTGCATGTATTTTGGTAAGTTATTTCAGTTTTTAAGTTTAATTTTGCAGATTGTCATTTGGTATTTTTCGAATTGATTGTCATGCTCTCAGATTGTTATTTTGTTTCCGGAAGGAGTTGATAATTTTCGTTCTCAAACAGTGGTATGATTATATATATTCTGTCAATTTTGATTTCATCTGTTTTATAAGTTTAGGGTGATTGGAAAAATTTGTAAGTTGAAGCAAGAAAAAAAAAAAGATTGGTATCAGTTGAGTTGCCAATTATTTTACAAAAGCTAATAAAACTTTATTTATGATTGTTTCAATCCATGATTAACTTAAAACCCGACAAATAAAAAATGGCAAACTAAGTAATGATATATGAACGGTATTGAATTTTTAAACTCATCTAACAACATTTCATTCTTGTAATAAACCTCTTGCAACACATGCTTATAAGTAAACAATACATAACTTTGCAAATATAAAATTTACATAGATATACCTTTGAAAGAATTGACCTTAGCAAATCGCTCTGTTTGCCTAAAAAAAAAAAGGCAAACATATGATCATCTTATGCATGTTGTTTTCGCAAGCTAAAAGAATGTTTTCAGCTAAAGACCCTCCATAGTGTACACGCTAAACGTTCATCTTTTGAGAAAGAAAAAATAGTAATTCAGTAGCATAGTGTTAAAAAGTTACAAATTAATATATGTATAGAACAAACACGAACTCATTAGTACATTGTATCCCTGAGTTCAAACTCGATTTTGTTTTTAATCCTATCCTCCATGTCATGAGTTTTCATTTAGCCGAAATTAACTACCTCAATGGATTCTTGCAAAAAAAAACTACAAATAAACTTACATATAAACATATAAGCTAATGAAAACGGATATGAAACATACAAAAACTACTAATATAAGCTTATTCCATGGTATCTGATAAAACCATTTATATAGTCTCTCCGGAATAGACGTTATATTGCTTCCAAGAATGAATGACTTTCACTTGAATTCTCCAGCCTGTTATGAATTGTTTAATGGACTGCAGGTCTATGATAGGCACAAGAGCGGCAGCCATTGAAGAAGGCTTGAAAGAATACAGAAAGGAGAAAGTAAAGAAGGTATGGTGATTGAAGCTTCGATTAGTATCATCGTATTTATAGGGAGTATTCTCCATTAGGTATGATTTGATAGTATAGTTTATGGTATATTCGTGGAATGTGGGTAAAAATCTTAGTAGTTATTTAGGTAATATATTCTTAACAATGATGATATATTTTCTTGGTGCAGTTAAGGATAAAAAAATAAATCAGATTTTGAATTAGGAATATTCTTACTCAAAATGCGGCTTTGTAAAAATTTGGAATAGTCTTAGAAGATTGATATCTGTCAAATTAATTTTATTTGAATACCGTAATCAATGTCTTAGAAGATATCAATCAATTGAATACTGTAATCAATGTCTTTAATTGTTTGATTTGATAAGAATATAGACTAATCTAATGTAGTTTCTCTATTTTGCAGCCCTTTTTTCTGCAGCCCATAATAGCCCATTATTCCGTGAAGGAAGGTGTAGTAGAAGTTCTTCAATAAATCCTTTTTGATATCGAATTTAGAATTTCGGGTAATTTGTAATTTAAAACCCGACCCATAAGATTTAAAAGTCACTTTTAACCTTAATGAAATGTTTGCAGTCAAATTTCGACAAGGGCATTTTCGGACAATGTGAAAGTTGTACTTCTCTTTTACTAATATAAGGATGATTTCAAATACCATTTAAGAATTAAGACATAACCCCAAACTTACTTTTTTCTTGTACTTATGTTATGTGGATAACAAATATCATAAAAGAAAAAAACCAAGCAAAACATACCAAAACAACAGTATAACATCTCCCCAATAACTAACGTGAATGTGTTAATGATTTACTTTTTTTATCTAGACTATTTTTTTCTATCGTCCGCACGTAATCTTATCAAAGAGATAAAAAATCTGAAACAATACTGAAATAAAGTTAAAAAGTTAAAAGCACTAATAATTACAACCACAAGGAACTCCTCATCATCAGTGCCCCACACATAAAGAAACAAAAAGGAACACCAAAATTAAAAACATCTAATTAACGACCCCCAACTCACTCTAATTCCCCGCCATATTCTTAAACTAACACTTAATCATCAAACACAGAGAACGCCGTCGTTACGTACCACCGATTCAAGTCATGAGCCTCTCAAGTCTCATCCTTTCATCGAATGTCCTTAGCCCACCTGATCTGAACCCGGTTGACGCAACTCCTGGATCCTCCTCACCACCTCCACCATCACTGGTCGCTTGTCAGGGTGCTGCTCTGTACAGTCAATGCCCAGCTGCAGCATTTCCGCCATCTCTTCTTCCACCATCAGCTCCGAGTCAAAAACCTCGTTCCTCCACTCCTCTCTTGCCACCGAATGCACCCACCTCGCCAAATCCATTCCTTCCTCGTTCATCACCGAGTTAGACGGCGCTTTTCCGGTGAGCAGCTCTAGCAACACCACACCAAAGCTGTACACATCCGCTTTCTGTGAGACACGCCTCGGGTCAGTCACTTCGGGGGCACGGTACCCAGTGGCCCGGTTTGGGGTTGTGGATGAGGCACTGACGAGTTGAGCCAGGCCGAAATCAGAAACTCGTGCGTCATGGGAGTTTGTTAAGAGGATATTGGAGGACTTGACGTTTCCGTGAGAGCTCAACGGGTCTTGTGAGTGAAGATAGTCTAAGCCACGAGCAGCTCCAAGGGCGATACGTGATCGGATTTCCCAGTTCAACGGAGGCCGGCCTGCGCCTTTGTTTCCTGTAGCATAGCATGACATTAGGCTCAACACATAAAAAACTATTGTCTGAAAGTAGAACACAGGATATCTGTAGTTTTTATTGTTCAAACACAAAACTAGAAGATCAGTTATCACTGTCAGTCAAAGAATCCAAGGTTATCTACTGTTCCCACTAAAATTCATAGACGTTCTATGTAAACCATGTGAATGTCAAGTATATGATATACATCACTAAACCATGTCAATAAATCTAACAAAGCAGGTTATATTGTATTTGTGAATTTGACATATCTGTCTTAAACAAGCAAATCCATTACTAACTATGTTGCAAATAAACCAAAATTCATTTTTTGATAAAGCAGAATAAAAATCGCAATTTGTAAGCAGAGACAGAGATATATAAGTCTCACCGTGTAAGAGAGCTGACAAGCTTCCCATAGGCATGAAGTCATATACAAGTAGCTTCTCATCTCCACTGTAATAGTAAGCTCTCAATGGCACCAAGTTCTCATGATCCATCGCTCCAACAACCTCAATCTTCTCCTTGAACTCTCTATCCGCCATCGTCACATCCTTCAACCTCTTCACAGCCACTAATGTCACCGCATCAAGCACCGCCTTATAAGCTGTCCCAAACGTTCCTTTCCCCAAAACCTCAGCTGAAGCTCTCAACAGATCCTCCAGATCAAAAACCTTAGTCGCATTCCCAAAGAACACAAGTTTCTTCATCCCTGAACTGTTCACTTCTGCAGCTTTCATCGCAGCAGGGTTGTACTCGTTCCCATAGCTCCCACTCTCCGGTCCCTCCACAGCTGCTTTCTCCCCGGGAATCTCAACTTCATGTTGCTTAACAGTGCCAATGTCGACAGCCCTTGTCCTTTCGTTTCCTCCCTTCTTCCGGAAGAGAACCATCAGAATCAGAACAATCAAGAAAAAACCAACCACACATCCAATAACTATTCCAGCTATAGCTCCACCGGAAAGCTTCTTCTTTTCTTTCCCCCCCTTGCTTCCTTCAAGAGTTCCAGGTATGTTCCCAACAGAAATTGGCTGGCTTGGTACAGTTCCTTCATTAGAACAGACACCAAGCGGTTTGCCACAGAGTGAAGTTCCCACAAACGAATCAGAGTCAAACTTCTCAAGACTCTTAGGTATAGATCCGTTCAACAAGTTATTAGAGACGTTGAACTGATCCAAAGGCAAATCCAAGTCAAGAAGAGAGCCAGAGAGCTTGTTGTTCTCCAAGTAAAGAGTCTTAAGCCTAGTAAGGTTCTTAAACCCTGAAGAGATCTCACCGGTAAACTCATTCTCGGCAAGATTCAACCTAACGAGGTTACTAAGACTAAACAAAACCTCCGGAATCTCACCGGAGAATCTGTTACCTTGCAAGTACAAACGCCGAAGATCTGAGCAGCTTCCGAGATCCAAAGGAAGAGTACCGGTGAGAGCATTGAGACGGAGACTGAGCGTACGGAGCTGAGTTAAATTACCGAAAATACCCTCTGGGATATGACCGGAGAGAGTTTCTCCGGGAAGACGAAGGGCGGTGACACGACCACCGTCGCATACGACGCCGGTCCAGTTGCATGGCGTGGTGTGTTTGACGTCCCAGAGTAATGTACGACCACCGACGGCGGAACGAAGGGACAGAAGAGCTGATTTGTCGGCGGAGAGATCTCCGATTGACGGAAGAGGAAGAGTGAGGAGGAGGAGAAAAACGGAGAGGAATATGGACAGTCTCGCCATGGAAGAAGCGAAGAAGAGTCGCATTAGAGAGAGAGAGAGAAACCCTAGAAAAAAGAGCTCTCAGTGAAGAAGAAGAAGAAAGCTGTGTGTGTGTGTGTGGTTTACAGTGAAGAAGAGAAGAGAAGCTAGTCAACACTTAACACTCTCTCTCTCTCTCTTTTTTTTCCACTTTTAATTTTTTTAGTTTTTGAATAATTAAAATTAAATTAATTTTGTTTTTGTAAATGTGACAAAAACGACATATCTCAAAACAACAGTGACGTATGTCTTTTTCTGTGCTTCGACAAAAATATTTGTTTTATTTTCTTTCTATTTATTGATTTATTATGATTACTTGTTGATATTTTTAGAATCTTATGTTATCCAAATGTTAAATTAAGGCCTTGAATGTTTTCTAGCTATATTGTCTTATCTAAATTTTTCTACTAAATAAAGATCTTTTTGTTAATTATTAATTGGATTAACAAGAAATAAAATTAGCAGGTGGGTGTTATGATTAAAAATGAAATTCCCTGAATGCATCTGAGTAAAGTGAATCACTCTTCTCAAGAATTTTAACACTTAGTAATAATTCATTTTTTTTTCTTGTCTCTATAGTATAAAAATAATAATGCATGCCTAGTTGTAAAAGAAAGAAAAGGAAGAAGAAGAACATGGGTATGCAGAGAAGGGTAGGACCATAAAACATGTAAAAAAGCCAACAATAATTTAACAGCATTCATAGTTTTTTCTTTTGTTACAGAACTAACGCATTCTTTTGTTTTGTGATTGTCTCCATTCTTCTTCTTCTGTGTTATCAGATTCGATTTTTATTTTTCTTACGATATGAATATGAAACAACACTCTGTATCATCATCAATCAGTAGGGTCCCATTAATCGTACTCTCTTTAGTCTTTACTATCAATCAAATAATATCTCATGGTCCACAGAGTAACTCTTAATTTGGTTTCAATTTTTTTGGATCATTCCACAACAAAGAAAGAATTTAAAAAAAGAAAAAGCCACCATGATCTTAGTGATATGTAGTTGAGCGTTACACTTTGGGAAGGGAGGAGGCAGGCAACGGCTAAAATGAAACTTGGGCAAGTGTAGTCTCATTTCCATCGCACATGTGGATGGATAACACAGTTTTGTAGTTGGAATATTATTTTTGTTCTCTCTAGCTGTCTTTACTAGAGTAGTAGTATTGTTTACTTTAGAAGATAAAGACGTTTTAGTCATAATGTAAGTACTAAGTATAGTAGCTGTGTTTGAGACCCACTTACGCGATAATGACTTTATAGATTTGGGATTATGGGAAACCTTTTCTTGATTGCGTAAAAAGCTTCTCTTAATAACATGCAACCAAAAAAAACAAAGTTATTTAAACGATCTCTTATTTTACAGAAGTTGTCCTTACACTATTGCTATACTTATTATAGAATCCAGAAAAAAAAACTCTCCATGTGCCCTATAAATTCTCAACACCTCCACTTTGGTTTTTAGTACTTTGTTCAAATTCAATAAATTCAACATGAGTTAGTTGTATCACGGATTCGGGAAAGATTTCGGTTTAAGCCGGTTTAGCAAACATAACCATTGGTCAACAAGTACTAGCAGTAGCCGCATCGTTGTATCACACAACTCTAAACCATATACTGTATGTATAAAATGATAAAACATACATACAACAAGATCATATCTCTTCTGTGAGAAAACAATTTCAACCTAGAATCTAGAACTGTGAACAAAAATTAAGGTTCCTTCTTTTGTTTCAAACGATTACCTTTCTTCTGAACCAATGCAACAGCCGAGGTTATAACGCACAGAGCCAAGACTGAGAGAACAATTGAAGTATCTCCCACTTTCATTCTTCGTAGGGGCAATGATGGGTTCAAGCTCATAGTCCCAAACTTTGCTCTTGAATCTTCTGGTCTACAAAACACGCGACATTTAAAACTATATATATTAGACCAGGATGCATGGACAAGACAACAATGCTGTGTCCTGTGAGAAATTGCTGGGAAAGGTTACATGAGATTACCTTATGACATTCTTCACTTTATGCCACCAAGACGGTTCTTTTTTGGGCTCTGAACCAAAACTATGCTCTTCTTGACGAGTTTCTACAAACGGAGGTTATAAAATTAGCTTGAACATTTTTTAAGAAAGCTATTAGTTTCTGAAATAGATTCGGATAGCGTTGTACCAGTATCACTGGTAGATCTTCTGAGTGATGAGAATTCCTCTACCAATTTTCGCTCCCTCTCACTGCCATAAACGTTGTTTCAAGCAGTTTTTAGTAAACAATGCGACATAAGGGATATAAGGGAAGTGATTTGACACAAACCTCAGGTTCTTGGGGATCGAAACCTTCACTACAAAGCAATGGTCTCCCCGGATTGAAGGTCTATCCGTGTCTGGAACTCCTTTTCGATATAACTTCACTGTGTCGCCAGGCTGAGTTCCTGGGGGAATACGAAGATCCATTCTTCCCTCAACTGTTTCTACCTGAGAGAGTAAGTGTCATGTCTTTAAGATTCTCACTACCGAATAACGTCAAAACCGAGAAACAAGTTTATAAACACCTTTGTGATTGCCCCGAGTATCGCATCTGTGAAATCGATGTTGATATTGGAGTATAAATTAAGCCCTTCCCGCCGAATTCCACGCTTCTCATCAACTTGAAGCACAACGAACAAGTCACCAGCTCTTCCACTGCGGATATTAGAAACCATATTGAGAAAACAATTGCCAAAGCACTAATTATCAGAATTAAAAAATAGCAGATTCTTCTGTACCTTCTCTTGTCCACGTTACCTTCTCCTTGAATCCGCATTGTAGCTCTATCGCTGACACCAGGAGGGACAACAACATCCATTTTTTTCCTAGACCGTAATCTCCCATTGCCTATGCACTTTCGACACTTATCAGTGATGATTTTGCCTTCACCACCACATTTGGAGCAAGTGGACACCTATATAACACAGATTATCATCTATAGCAAGTGTCAACGGAAATTTCAATTTCCATTTTAAGAATTAGCAAGTGATCGGAATAGTATTCAGGTATAACGAGTTACCTGAGACATCATTCCAAAGGGCGTTCTCTGTGTGCTCATCACACGTCCTTTACCATCACAACTACTACACTTTTTAACGGCGGAACTGGATTTAGCACCTGTTCCTCCACAACCATCACATGTTTCTAAATAAGAAACCTCAATCTCCCGTTTCACTCCAAATACTGCCTCTTCAAAGCTCAACCGCAGGTCATACCTAATAGAAACGTCCCCCATCATCAAACCAGAAACAAAGATTAGGAGACATAAATATAACATCCTCCATTTTCAAGAAAATAAAACACATTCAGCAGACAGAGAAGACCAGAAGATTAGCATAACAAAAAGTATAACCATAATCACTGATTTCCTCTAGCCAATTCTCGCCCAGTCAACAAGTAATGTAAGTGATCAAATGCCTATTCAAGGAAAAAAACACAACTTCGAATAAGAGAAACTTACCGAATGTCAAGGTCTAAGCTTCTCTTATTCATGAAATCAAAACCCATCCCTCCTGATTCACCCATTCCCCCAAAGATTCCATCAGAACCTCCAAAGAATGCACTGTACAAGTCAAATGGATCCACCTAAAAGAACAGGAAAACAAATAAAATCAACTTAGAAGATTATAAAAAAATCCTAAAGATCATTAGAAATATCTTCATAGAGGACTCACTTACCCCTTGTGAAGAAGAATCCTGTGAACCATTAAAATCTCCTTCTAAACCAGCCTCACCGAAGCGATCATACACAGATCTCTTCTCCTCATCAGATAACACCTACACATATACTTCAATTCCCATGTCTAATAAGCAACAAAAAAACATCACAAACGAAAACACAGATTCCATTAAAACTAGGCATTCAAAAGAACTTGTGTTACCTCATAAGCAGCACTAATCTCTTTGAACTTATCTTCTGCACCAGGGTTCTTGTTCATATCCGGGTGATACTGTTACACCATTACAAACCCTTCACCTTCAATTCAATTCGAGAATGAACAACAAAAACAAAAAAGAGGCAAATCACGAACCTTGCGCGCGAGTTTACGGTAGGAGCTCTTGATCTCCTGCAAGGTAGCGTTTCGATTGACTTTCAAAGTGGAGTAATGATCTGTTCCCGCGGCCATGGTGACACCACGACGGCGATTTCCGCCGGGAAACCCACATTTCCGAACACGCGAAAAAATCGGTGGATTGGGAGGGAAACAGAGTGACGCATTGGGTTGAGGAAAGTGATGACGGAAGCTATGAGCTGGGTTAATAGATGGAATCAATGAACAGCGAGCCATTGCAGCCATTTCATCTCCCACCCTCGAAGAAGCCACCGGAAGGGAATCTCAGAGAAAAGGGTTTTACCGTGGTTTTTGCTCAGTGGTCAATCTACTTTACATTGGAGAGCAAGATAGAAGAATCTCCAAGGCTTATTACAAAACGACGTCATTTTTAATTGATGTTGAATAATACTTTGGGCCTAAAAGCGTTTAGAGCTTAATTACCCAATAAGGCGGCCTTCTTGAAAATTTTGAGACGATACGTTAATTAGAAAGAAAACAAAATGTGCTATTTTATTTTATCCACATACACTAAAAATATAGAAAAAGGAATGTAACCGTGAATTTAAATATTTGCACCTATTTTTAAGAAAAATATTTTTATTTTTTTATTTTTTAAAATAAATATATTTCTATATTACTGCTTTTAAATAAATAAAAATTTAAGAAAAAAAAAAGAAAAGGAAATTGATAACAATAGCCACGAGTTTTTGCATGCGGATATAAACAGAGGTCCATGTTCAATGAATCATCAGCATTCAAACCTAATACGTATTCAATTCAAAGAATATAAAGTTTCCTAAATTATTACTCTTTTGAGTCTTTTCCTAATGGAATTTTTGAATCGGAATCTGCATTATTAAAACTCATAACCACTTCTATAATTCCATAGCCAATCGTTTAGGTTTCCTTTTTCATGTAGGTCGACAACACCGATCATAACTTTATATTCTTTTCCATTTCTTTAACTTAAAAGTGAAGTCAAGTGGGTTGGGGGGGGGGGGGGGGGGCGTCATGATTTGTTTTCTTAATTTAATTACTTTAATAAGGAACGTTTTACAAACGGCAGCAATAATTAAAGTAAAGTGTGTGATACTACTATGCACTGAAGTTGGTGACTGGTACTTAACAATGTACTTGTTGTGTTTTGTATGACTTCTGCCAAAAACTTAGGAAAATGCTATCCCATACTACTTTTCGTCATATCTTTTTTTCTAGTTTAGTAATGCCATTATATTTTTCGTCACTGACTACAAATTTTCTGAGTGGAAAGAGTCACTCATTTATTTCCCACTGACAATAAATACAAACGATATCAAAAAAAAGTTTATTTTGACTTTTCCTACCATAGCTAGTTGTGAACTTCGATGCATGAGTCTAGGAGAGCACGTGACGAGCATTACGCTGTTCCCACCTAATTCTCCACCACCCTTCGTCTTCGGAATTAATCTTCTACTAGTACTATTTTTATTGATAAGTAATAGGTCACATGCCAAATAGTATTATTATTGTCAAGAATATTCGACGTTATCTAATCGCTAAAAATCCTATCCAACACCAACTACTAAACCCCGACAAGTTCAACCTCCGACGCCCCGGCCGACCTTTGTTATTATCATTAACTACTAAATAGTAACATTATACACTACTTATTTTCACCTTAAGAATCGCTTATTTTTTTTAATTATTCGAAACAAACCACAAAATGTCACAAATACGCCATTATAAGAATTTATTTTTAATCGAAAGGTGCAATCACAAAAGAAGAAACCAAACAGGGCAAATCAAATAATGAAACATGTCATCAACCGAGGATGGTTGTTTCAGCGATCATGGAGGTGACAACATAAGGATCCATGTTAGAAGCTGGCCTTCGGTCCTCGAAGTAACCTTTACCTTCCTTCTCAGTGTCACGTCCCACTCTGACAGAAGCTCCACGGTTCGCGACTCCCCATGAGAAGGTGTTGATGTCTGCGGTTTCGTGCTTCCCCGTGAGACGACGCTCGTTGCCTTCACCGTAAGCAGCAATGTGTTCTTTGTGTTTCAGCTGAAGCTTCTCTATTGCTTTCTTTATCACTTGTAATCCTCCATCGTTCCTCATGGTCTTTGTACTGTAGTTGCAGTGAGCTCCAGCTCCATTCCAGTCACCCTGAACCCATTCAAGNATAAGGAACGTTTTACAAACGGCAGCAATAATTAAAGTAAAGTGTGTGATACTACTATGCACTGAAGTTGGTGACTGGTACTTAACAATGTACTTGTTGTGTTTTGTATGACTTCTGCCAAAAACTTAGGAAAATGCTATCCCATACTACTTTTCGTCATATCTTTTTTTCTAGTTTAGTAATGCCATTATATTTTTCGTCACTGACTACAAATTTTCTGAGTGGAAAGAGTCACTCATTTATTTCCCACTGACAATAAATACAAACGATATCAAAAAAAAGTTTATTTTGACTTTTCCTACCATAGCTAGTTGTGAACTTCGATGCATGAGTCTAGGAGAGCACGTGACGAGCATTACGCTGTTCCCACCTAATTCTCCACCACCCTTCGTCTTCGGAATTAATCTTCTACTAGTACTATTTTTATTGATAAGTAATAGGTCACATGCCAAATAGTATTATTATTGTCAAGAATATTCGACGTTATCTAATCGCTAAAAATCCTATCCAACACCAACTACTAAACCCCGACAAGTTCAACCTCCGACGCCCCGGCCGACCTTTGTTATTATCATTAACTACTAAATAGTAACATTATACACTACTTATTTTCACCTTAAGAATCGCTTATTTTTTTTAATTATTCGAAACAAACCACAAAATGTCACAAATACGCCATTATAAGAATTTATTTTTAATCGAAAGGTGCAATCACAAAAGAAGAAACCAAACAGGGCAAATCAAATAATGAAACATGTCATCAACCGAGGATGGTTGTTTCAGCGATCATGGAGGTGACAACATAAGGATCCATGTTAGAAGCTGGCCTTCGGTCCTCGAAGTAACCTTTACCTTCCTTCTCAGTGTCACGTCCCACTCTGACAGAAGCTCCACGGTTCGCGACTCCCCATGAGAAGGTGTTGATGTCTGCGGTTTCGTGCTTCCCCGTGAGACGACGCTCGTTGCCTTCACCGTAAGCAGCAATGTGTTCTTTGTGTTTCAGCTGAAGCTTCTCTATTGCTTTCTTTATCACTTGTAATCCTCCATCGTTCCTCATGGTCTTTGTACTGTAGTTGCAGTGAGCTCCAGCTCCATTCCAGTCACCCTGAACCCATTCAAGAGAATGTTAAAACGAAAACTTGACTTGTAGTAAATGGGAAATGAAGCGTTAGAGAGTAGTAAGAAACTAACCGGGACTGGTTTCGGGTCGAAGCTGACATTTACACCAGAGATCTCAGTGATCCTCTGTCAAACAGAGAAGATGCATCAGCAAATTTGAAGCTTTTGTATTCGTAATAGGACCCATGTTAAGTAGATTATTACCTCGAGAAGGTATCGAGCCACCCAGACTTGATCACCAGCAGAAATACCCTCAACAGGACCAACTTGGAACTCCCACTGGCCAGGCATGACTTCTCCATTGACACCGGAAATGCCAATACCAGCGTAAAGGCAAGCCTTGTAGTGTGCATCCACAATATCACGACCAATGGCTTTGTCAGCACCAACACCACAGTAGTAAGGTCCCTGTTTCAATTTAAAAATAGAAACTTTATATTAGATTGATACGTCACAACATGTTGTGAGAACATTAGGGTAATTGGATTTTACCTGAGGGCCAGGGAAGCCACCAACAGGCCAACCAATAGGCCAGTTCACACCCTTTTGCATCAAAGTGTATTCTTGCTCAATCCCATACCTTTTGAACCACAAAGAGAGACAATTAGTTATATTATAAGATTTGCAAAGAAATCTATAATAACTACTAATCCGAAACTGATCATAAGAAGAAGAGTGTACCATGGCACTTCAGAAGCAACGTTGGGATGGCTGAAGATCTTAGCAGCGTTGTACCTCTTGTTAGTCGGGATCGGATCACCAGCTGGTGTGTAAGCATCACACATCACCTGAATATATATCACAATAATCAATTATTAAGATCCAAAATGAATATGTCACACCAATCATATCAAAAAACAACCCACCAGAATGTTGTTGCCTTTCCTGAACGGATCCTTGAATATCGCCTGAGGGCTTTTGATTCATCAAAAAAAAAACACAAGACCAATGTTAAAATATGAATTTGTTTATGCGTATAGAGATAGATATATATATAGAGATGATCGAAGAGCATACTATAGAATGACTTCACTGTCTTCTCCAGCAGCTTGACCAGTGCTAGATCCATCGTAGTTCCATTTGGGAAGCTTTGATGGATCACTCACTGGTCCTGGTAGTGTCTATATCATTCAAAAACAGATCAGATCAACCAAAAAAACAGAGGATGAGATAAATAAACACAAGGAGATTTATATATCAAAGTACCCTGGCTTTGCTTCTAATGTCCATGCCAGATCCACCGATCCTGTTCATTCAAAAGTTCATACAAAAACTCAACAAGAAGACAAAAAAAAAAAAAAGAGACGAGCTTTATGTTATACACGTCTTAATCTAACGCAGGACAGCGAAACATTTATGTTCATACCAAAAAAACTCAAAAACCCATTAAGAGATCAATACCAAAACATTAAAAAGAAACAAGCTTTTTGATCGACAGCTATAAGAACGAAACAACAACGATAAATGAGAGACTTGTGATATAGAGAAAACAGAGAGACGAGAGAGAGATCGAACCATATGTATTCGGCGATGATTTTCTGGGTGGCATCAGAAAGGTTGAGGTTAACGAGATCTGAGAGCAGAGACATGGCGGCGTCGTAGTGAATGAAAAAAAAATATAATCAAAGTGTTTTAGAGAAGAAGACGATCAATACAACTTCTCTCCTGATACTGTGTTTATATTATAGAGAGAGTTTTTTTTTTTGGAAATAATTATAGTTAATATATTATTTTAGTAAATTAGTATTTTCTTTATTGTTGTGTGCCAGTATTATCTTTAGTTTTTTTAATAAAAATAATATCGTCTAAATTGTATTTTTATTTTTCAGGTAAGATTCTCCTGAGATTACTACAGAATATAACAACAATATTTTTTAATCGACAATTATTGCAAGAGTTTATACTCCCTCTGTATCAAAATACTTAATGTTCTAGAATTTTTACATGAATTAAGAAAAACATTTAATGTCTAGTAATAAATGTATTATTTATTTATAATAACATATTTTCATAATTATTAACTAATAGTATTTCATCAAACTTTTAAATTCTCATTTAATGATTATTGAAATTTACAATTTCTTAATATTAATTAATAAAGATATACAGAAAATCATTCTTTGTGATACAAGAAAAAATACTAGAACATCAAGTATTCTGATACAAAGGGAGTATACAAAACGGAACTAATATGCGTTACGACATAAATATAAATATTTTCCATTTTTTCATATTATGACGATCATCAAAACATTTCCAATCATTTGTTTTTAGTACAAAGCTGTTTATGTATAAACTTTGAATATATTTATGAAAAGGAATTGGTAAAAAAAAGAATTATTATTGATGAACACGTAAACGAAGGCAGGTAGGAAATGTAATGGTTTTTTTTTTTTTTTTTTTTTTTNCAAATACAGCTTCTAATAAAGTTGTGGGCACTCTTGTCTTTTAGCGTACATGATTATAATCTTCCTTAATCAATTATTTCTCATAGTTGCCCAATCTTGTTTGTTGCCTTCATCTTCGCATAGAACTGATGTGTATAAAAATAGGCATGACCATATATATTGTCCTCTATAACCATATTTACTTAGAGAACCAATCAGTTTAGTTTAAGACAAAAGCATATAATCAATCTACTGAGCATTATTGGTTTAAGTAAATCATGGTAATTAATATGGTTGTGGGATGACGTGATTGTTTTAGAGAAGAAGACGATCAATACGACTTCTCTCCTGATAGTGTGTGTTTATATTATATTTGAGAGCTATTTTTTATTTTTATTTTGGGAAAAATTATACGTATTTCAGTAAATTAGTAATATTTTTATTTATTATGTGCGAGTAATATCGATATTTTGTAATAATAATAATAATATTTTCTAAACTTATTTAATTTACATATTTTTAAATTAAGGGTCTGACTGGTCAAATCTAATGTTTGCGGTTGCGAAAGATTACGGAAATGAGCGATTCCGATTTCAAGTGTTATTAAGTGTTTTGAATAACTGGTTTAACGTTTTAAAATAGATGAGTTTGCGGGAATTTTACGACTGGCTGAACAACTGATGCAATAGTGGTTAAAACATAATAAATGTAATATATAATTATATAAATGTTTAAAACACCAAAGACTTTATTAAACTTGATTTATCATTAAAAAAATTAAAACGAATTATTTTAAAAATAAATAAATTATTAAATTTAAACTCTAATCCTCTTTTCTAAAACTAAACCGACCTAATTTACTTACGAAAAAATATATATAATTTATTTTCTTAACTTTTTTTGTTTTTTTTCTTTTAATTTTATTATATTTTTATTTTAATTTAAAATTATTTTTTAAATATAATATAATATGTATGGGTTTTGATCAGAAGTGGATAGAATGGATAATGGCTTGTGTATCTTCAGTAACATACTCTGTCTTGATCAATGGAACCACTGTTGGTTTGATACAACCAGCTAAAGGGATCAGACAAGGTGACCCTTTATCACCCTACCTCTTTATTTTATGCGCTGAAGTCCTTAGCCATCTAGTTGAACAAGCTGCAAGTATGAGGAGACTTCAAGGCATTAAAGCAAGTCTTGGTGGACCGTCGATAACCCATCTACTCTTTGCGGACGACTCTTTATTCTTTACGTTAGCAAACGACAAATCTTGCAAGACCCTGAAAGAGATATTTGCTGCCTACGAACACGCATCGGGCCAAGCTATCAATCTTAACAAATCATCTATCACGTTTGGAAGTAAGGTCAGTCACCTAACCAAACGTAGAATCAGGAACATTCTTGGTATTCACAATGATGGAGGTGGTAAATATCTAGGTTTGCCTAAGCAGTTTGGCAAGAAAAAAGCAGAAATGTTTCAGTACATTTTAGATAAAGTAAGAGGGAGAACTCAAGGATGGAATAAACAGTTCTTATCCCAAGGGGGAAAAGAGGTGCTACTTAATCAATAGCTCTTGCAATGCCAATATATTCGATGAACATCTACAAACTTCCAAAAGAAATTTGTGAAGAAATAGATGGCATAATATCAAGATTCTGGTGGGGATCCACAGATGAACACAAGGGTATGCATTGGTTTGCTTGGAACAGAATGAGTTTGCCTAAAAGAGAGGGTGATTTAGGTTTCAGAGATTTGGAGCATTTTAACATTGCAATGCTCAGCAAACAAGCTTGGCGAGTCCTCCATCATCCGAACTGTCTAATGGCTAGGGTCCTCAAAGCTCGTTATTTTGGTGACACTAATATTCTCAATGCTACAGATAAATCAAAATCTTCTTATGTCTGGAAATCTATCTTGCAAGGAAAAGAGTTACTGAAGAAAGGTATGAGATTTCTTATTGGTGATGGGTCATTGGTTAATGCGTGGGTTGATCCTTGGCTACCAACTCACCCTCCGAGGGCACCAAGACCCAAGGCTAATGACACGGCAAATATGTGGGTTAAAGATCTACTCAACTCGGACAGAACAGGTTGGAATGAAGACAAAGTACGGGACCTAGTTCATGAGGAGGATGTAAATGCAGTTTTAGCTCTGAAAGTGTGCAGTGAAGCAGAAAATGATCTTCTAGGATGGCATTATACCAAATCGGGTATCCACACAGTTAAATCCGCATACTGGGTTTCAACACATACTACAGACGAAGTTGTTACTCCCCCTCCCGGAAATGTCACCATAAAAACTGCAATTTGGAATCTTTCTACATCCCCAAAGATAAAAACATTTCCTCTGGCGTTTAATTTCTGGTGCATTGGCAACAGGGGCACAGTTAAAAAGAAGGCACATTAGTCAACAGTCGCTTTGTAAACGATGCTGCACTGAAGAAGAAACAACCGACCATCTGTTCTTTGGCTGTGAATATGCTCAAGCTACTTGGCGTACATTAGGTATTCCGTGCACAGCTATTTTGGATCCATTGCTTAATATAGACGACAAACTGCAGATACTGTTAAGAATCAGTGCAAACAAAGAGATTGAGGGATTCATGAATCAGCTACCTCTATGGATATTATGGCGCCTTTGGAAAATAGAAACATCTTAACTTTCCAAAGGAAGTATATACATTGGAAAATATGTATAATACAGGCAAAAAGAGATGCTAGAGAATGGATCGACGCAATGCTATTCAATAATAACCTCACAGAGACACGGAACAGAACAACAAACTCGTTTCAACATCGACAGACGTCAAGAATAAACCCAGATTGGATCAGATGCAGCTATGACGGTTCTTACCGAAATTCAGAAACAAGGTCAGGGGCAGGTTGGATTTTACGAGATAGTAATGGGTCATTTATTGAAGCAGGGCAAGCAGCAGGAGCTATTACAAACAGTCCGCTGGAAAGTGAACTTCAAGCTATGACTATGGCAATGCAACATGCAAATAACTTGGGCATCACAAGAATTCACCTGGAAGGAGACAATCAGGAACTTACTAATCTCCTCAACAACAAGGGATTAAACTTTGCAGTATATAACTGGATTTGTGAAGTCAGGAAATGGAGCAAAAAATTTGACAGGGTCACCTACAACTGGATTCCAAGAAAAAACAACAAAAAGGACTCGGAAATTCTCCTCTACACTATTATCGTTATATACCAAACTTTCTGTTTCCCCTGTTACATTGTGAAGATTCTTTTCATCATTAATAAAATAGATTGAGTTAAAAAAAAAAATATAATATAATATGGGCGAATTTGCGTAGTGACCAATTTCTGATAACATGTTAAGAATATAGCACACTAAATCGAGAAATTAAGTGGGTAACCATAGCTCCTGTCGAGATTACCATTTTAGGCCCAAGTGGCATACACGCGCATGCAAGGTGGTGGTGTTTGGGGTGGACGTGGCATGCTACTCGGCTATGTTTCTAGTGACCAAGCTTAAATGGAATTATTTCAAATCATTAACATAACCGTGAGTTAATATTTACAGTTCAAATTTTAAGTTACAGAGCAAAGAAGAACCTGTTCTTTCTTCCTTAAATAGAGTATTCAGGTCGCCTTAACGGGCAGTAAAAACTGGAAATGTATTCAACTACTTCTTTAGGAAGGTCCATCACTAGTTTCGTCTCAGCATCTTCTAGTAACCCGAGCAGGTTAGGCTTCACGAAAGCTAGTATGTTACACCGAATCGAAACTGACAACGGTCCATCGCATACCAGATGGGGTTTAGTATCAGCTTTGTACTAGGGTTTAGTGTTGTCAAATGTAGGGTAGTAAACCGTTTCTTCAGCAGTCCTGTGTTTGTATAGTTTCGTCGCAGAAACTTGAACCCTATAGTCCTTGATATGAAACAGTCTATGCCATACTTTTACACTTGGTTAATGTGAGGTACTAACCCCTACAAGATCATATATTGACAACCCAAACGTAGAGGTTAACATTTGTGGATCCAAACATTTCTGCCAAACCGTAAACAAACCAAAACCGCTTAAACACTAATCAATTGGGGTTTAGTGACTACTTTGCACTAGGGTTTAGTGTTGCAAAGGCAGGGGTATCAACCTTCTGTTTATCAAAACTGTGTTTGATACAAGCNATGTTTCTAGTGACCAAGCTTAAATGGAATTATGTCAAATCATTAACATAACCGTGAGTTAATATTTACAGTTCAAATTTTAAGTTACAGAGCAAAGACGAACCTGTTCTTTCTTCCTTAAATAGAGTATTCAGGTCGCCTTAACGGGCAGTAAAAACTGGAAATGTATTCAACTACTTCTTTAGGAAGGTCCATCACTAGTTTCGTCTCAGCATCTTCTAGTAACCCGAGCAGGTTAGGCTTCACGAAAGCTAGTATGTTACACCGAATCGAAACTGACAACGGTCCATCGCATACCAGATGGGGTTTAGTATCAGCTTTGTACTAGGGTTTAGTGTTGTCAAATGTAGGGTAGTAAACCGTTTCTTCAGCAGTCCTGTGTTTGTATAGTTTCGTCGCAGAAACTTGAACCCTATAGTCCTTGATATGAAACAGTCTATGCCATACTTTTACACTTGGTTAATGTGAGGTACTAACCCCTACAAGATCATATATTGACAACCCAAACGTAGAGGTTAACATTTGTGGATCCAAACATTTCTGCCAAACCGTAAACAAACCAAAACCGCTTAAACACTAATCAATTGGGGTTTAGTGACTACTTTGCACTAGGGTTTAGTGTTGCAAAGGCAGGGGTATCAACCTTCTGTTTATCAAAACTGTGTTTGATACAAGC